>NW_002987851.1:117354-122594 GCF_000006295.1 Pediculus humanus corporis | reverse complement strand
CAAAAAAAAAAAACAAAAAAAATAAAGCCATGAAAGATTTTTGTGTATATCGAAACTATGAAAAAACTGGAAAAGGTTCAGACAGATAAAACCACCGAGTTTATCTGTGTGTGTTAGTTTTTCTGAGAGGGTTAGAAAAATAGAAAAAGAGGGAGAGATTGGTAAAAAAAAAAAAAAAAGGAAAAAGAAAGTTTTTCACATTTTCCCTTCGCAGAAAGCAGAACGCATAAAGAACTTTCCGGAAGCCATAAAACATTCAGAAGGCATAACTCTCTTACCGGTTCGGTGAAAAAAAAAAAAAGGGAAATTTCTTCTCCTTTTTTCTTCTTATTTCTTTTTTTTTCTTTCCCTCCCCAAAATTTTTAGAAACTGGAATAAAAAAAAAAAAAAAAAAAAAAAAAAACGTCTGACTCGTGACTCACATAACTCGATATTAAATATATAATGTTGTATACGTATAAAACAAACACGACAAACGGTAGAATTTAACAACAAACGCAACCACAAACATTCATTCATTCATTCATTCATTTACAAAACAATCTTTTAAATAAGAAAAAAAAAGGAAGAAAAATGTATCATCGCATTACGAATTCAAATTTATGCACGTTAATAAAAATAAAAAAAAATAATAATAATAATATTGATGATAATGATGACGACGATGACGATGACGATGATGATGATAATAATAATAAATGAAAATGTATATTCAACGGGATTGAATCCATTCAATTTTCATTCAAACACATTTTAAATTGATTTTGATTTTCCATTTTAAAATCCCAACGCGAGTGGTTTTGAAGTGCCAATTTTAATGTTGAAGAATCCATTTTGAAAATCTATTAAATTTTTTTTTTTCCTTTTTTCCTTTTTTTCCTTTCTTTTTTTTCCTTTTTTTCCTTTCTTTTTTTCCTTTTTTTTACGTATTTTTTATTTTATTTTATTTTACGTGTTCCGGTAAAAAAAAAATAAAATGAAATAAAATAAAATAGATTTTAATATGTAAAAATTCAATAATAATACGCCCGAGTTTTCCTTTCTTGTTTGGATAAATGCCGGTTGTTTGTTTGTTTTGTTTGTTGTTTTTTTTTTTTTGGGGAGAGGGGTTTACATTTTAAAGGTGTTTTAGTGGTTTTTCTTCCTTTTTCCTCCCCTTCCCTCAGTTTTGGAGAACGATAACGGAATTTTTAATAAAAACTAATTTAAAAACCGCGAATATTATTATTATTATTATTACGTATTTGTTATGACGTCACTTAATGAAAAAAAAAGTTTTATTTAACTTTTTTTTTAATGTACTCGTTATAAGAAGAAGAAGAAAAGTAATTAGTTCATTAATTACAAAAAAGAAGAAGAAGAGGAAAATTCGTTTTTCGGTTTTTTTTTTTTTTTTTTTTTAGCAGACGACGTAAGATCGTTAAAAAAAAATCTATAAGTAAAAATCTTCTTTTGAATTTGAATTAGTTAAATATTAGTATTATTATTATTATTTTCTTAAAGAAAAAAAGTTTTCTTTTTCTCACACAATTATAAGTTTACACCGTCCGTAACATTTAACAAAATTCATCTTAATTAACTCGTTATAAGAATTTTCTATAAGGTTCTTCATATTTCACTTCACGTCATTCATTTTTAACCGTCTATCATTCTTCTCTCTCTCTCTCTCTTTCTCTCTTCCTCTCTCCCTCCCTCTCTTTCTTTCTTTTGGAAAAATGATTTATTACTATTTATTTATTAATTTTGATTTTTTTTTTCTTTTAGAAGAAGATTTAGAAGAATTTATTGAAAAAGTAATAATTGCCAACGGTCGAGGTGTTTCCATTATAAAAAACGTCACCGGAAATACAAACTGGAGTTTTGGACAATCATTATTCTTTTCGAGTACGATTGTCACGACAATCGGTGAGTGTTTTTGCACATGACAAATATTTTAATTATTATTATTATTATAAGTAAGTCGGTTGTTTCCCCCCTCCCCCTTCCCTAAGGGTTTTAGTTTTGTTTGTCATCCAAAAAACCAAAAAATCAAGAGGGGAGTGTATGCGTTTGTTCGAATCTGGAAAATTTTAGATTTGTGGAGACGTGAAGGAAGGAAGGTGCGTGAGGGAGGTAGGGAGGGAGGGAGAGGGTAAAATAAAAAAATAAAGATGTATAGAAATCGTCAGGGAAGAAACGACAGGGAGAAAAATAATAATGATAATGTTAGGAGGCGTAATATCCGGCGCGTTATCATGATGCAATACCCGTGTTTGGTTTTCCCACAGCCAGAAAAACATTCCCGGATTTCAATTCCCGAGTGATTTTCAATGTAACCCATTATCCGTTCGTGTACGGCTAATTTCTGATGAAAAAGGGATCAATAAAATCCCTACGAAAGATGGGATCGATGGGATCATTTATAAAAAAAAAAAAAAAATTACCTTTTTTTGTAACTTTTTTATCAGGTTGCAGTGATAACAAAAAAAAAAAAAATTAATAATAGGTGTTTTTTTCTTGGGGGTAGGGGGGATGTTTTATCATCACTCCTTCACTTCCCTTCCCTCCCCCTCCCCTCATTCCACCCAAATCGGTTTCTCGTTTTTAATAAAAAGTTTCTCATTAATAACAACCGCAACAACGGGAAAAGTTTTATTTACGTTTAATTTTAACCTAATAAAAAATACAAAAGAGTAATAATAATAATAATAATAATAATAATAATAACACGTAACGTTTTTTTAAAAATATTATCTAACTAAACTAAAGGTTATTTAATAATAAATAATTAATAAGTTTAACTAATTTTAGTTTTTTTTTTTTGTTTAACTTAACTAATTTTACTCTTTTATATATATCGAAAAAAAGAGAAACTTTTTAAACCTTTCGTCTATCTCTCTTTCTCTCTCTCCCCCCCCACTCACTCACTCACTCGCACAGTTTTTATCCCGATGGAACTTTTAAAATTCATACAAGTAAATAAAAAGGTAAAAAAAAAAAAAAAAAAAAAAACCACGCGCGCGAAAGAGAGAGAGAAAGGGGGGGGGAGAGAGAGAGAGAGAGGGAAAATTTAAAACGTAGCACAGCAGACGATATATTTATATATGAAGAAAAACACGTAAAACGTGTTATTAATATTTAATAATATTTTATCAGGTTACGGTCAGGTGGCTCCACTATCGAAATTGGGAAAATTTTTTTGCATCGCATATGGAATGTTAGGGATCCCGTTGAATCTCATGTTTTTGTCGGCGTCGGTTCAAAGGTTAATGATACCATCGAATAATTTATTAAATTTATTAAATAATAATTTAAATCATTTATTTAAACCCCTCGTGATAAAAATAATACATTTTATCATCGTTTCGTTATCATTCGTAACATTTTTTGTTTTTATACCCGGAGGGATTTTTAATTATTTAGAATCCGATTGGGATTTTATGGATTCAATTTATTATTGTTTCATATCGTTGACGACGATCGGTTTGGGGGATTACGTACCTGGCGATTCATTAAATCAACCTCATAGAGATATTTATAAAATTATAACGACAGGTAAAGGTTTCTCAGTTATGAAAAATAATAATTACCGTTAGAAAGTAGTAAAAGAAGGCGGTGGAGGAAAAATTTTTGTTTTTTTTGCATTTTCTTTTTCCAGGTTATCTTTTTACAGGTTTGATTTTTTTAGTTTTTACACTTTCCGTTTTTTACGAAATCCCACAATTAAATTTAGGAAATTTTTTTTTAATGGAATCCGATGAAATGATGCCGACGACGAGGAGAAAACCGGAAGAAAATTTTGATAAATCACGATGGGAAAAACACGATCCTTATGAATCATCTATTTCCGGTTTAAAATACACTCAAAATTAAAAAAGAATTAGAAAAGGATCGTCAACGACAAGTCTAAAATTTCACGTCGAATAATAATAATAATAAAAGAAAAATTTTGTAATTTTTTTTTTCTTCTCGTTTCTTTTCTTTTTTTACGGGGGGTGGGAACGGGGAAGGGGAGGGGGAAACGTCAAATTTTTTTTCCCTAAATGTTATTTTCCTTATTCCTCTCCTGTTTTTTTTTTGCTTTTTTCTCTCTTTCCAAAATACAAAACTCTGATTTTAACTTAAAATTGACTTTGACTTTCTTGTCAATGTCAATCTTTTTTTACTTCTTCTTCTTTTTTTTCCCACCCCCTCCTCTCCCCTCCCCTTCCGACTCCTCTTCCAAAAAAAAAAAGAAAATTTTAAGGAAAATTTCTAAAATTTTTCCGTCCCGTTTTATATTAAAAAAAAGTAAAAAAAAATAAAAGGAAAAGAATTATTTGTTAAAATACTTTTTTTTTCTCTCTGTCTCTCTTTCTCTCTTTCCCACCCCCTTCTCCTTCTCCTCCTCGCATTCACCCCCCCGGAAAAGGAAGCCGTGTAAAATAATTTTCTTTTTAACGAAAAGGTTTTTAACGAAAATTTCATCTTACCTTTTTTTTTTTTTTTATTTTTATCCCGTTTCTGTCTTCCTTATCCTCCTCCTCCTTTTTTTTTACTCCCTTTCATTTTTTCTCATTCCAATTTATTCCATTACCACTTTTTTTTTTTTTTAAACGATATCGGATCCAGAATATTATTTAAATCGTGAGAGAAAACAAGGAGGAAAAGGAAAAAAAAGGAAAAAGATAAAAAGAAAATACGCGAACGTGGAAGAAGAAGATGATAAAAAAAAGGAAAATTAAAAACGTGGCAATTTAATATTTTTCCTCAAAACAATTTGAAAAAAAAATTTTAATTTTTCTTATTTTTTTTTTATTAAAATATTATTATTATTATTGAGGAAAAAAAATGCCATCGACGAATTTATCATCATCATCATCATCGTCGTCGTCGTCATTTTTTTATTTATTTATAAATAATTTTGTTTTTACCATAAAAGGTAATAATTATATAATTTTTTTTTAATAATTTAAGAAAAAATTTTCCGAATGAAAAAATACCGAGGAAAAAAATTTAATAAAATTCTTATTATTATTATTATTATTTTTCGAATTTTTTTCTCATCAGTACCACCACCATCACCTCCTCCACCATTTTCATCACCTTCATCATCACATCCACCACCACCACCACCATCTTCACCATCTTCACCGTCTTCATCACCTTCACCATCACCACCACCACCACCAGCACTACCTTCACCATCTTCACCATCACCACCATCGTCATCTGCTCCATCTTCATCACCTTCACCATCTTCATAACCTTCAACATTACCA
>NW_002987851.1:93568-117180 GCF_000006295.1 Pediculus humanus corporis | reverse complement strand
TCACCATCACCATCATCATCATAATTCATAAAATCATCGATGGTGGAAATACGACAAAATTTAATATAAAAAAAAAAAAATTTTCTTTTTTTATCGAAAAATTAAAAAAAAAAAAAAAAAAAAAAAGAATTTTCCAGAATAAAAAAAAATTGAATATTTTTAAATTTATTAAGATGTTAAAGTTAAGGTGTCATCAACTTTACAATTTTTTTTTTTATTGATTTTTTTTTTACTTAAAAAAAAAAATTTTTTTATTTTTTATTTTATATTAAAAAAAAAAAAAAAGAAAAAAAATGGAAGAAAAAAAACGTTCAGAAAAGAAAAAAACAAAACAAAACAAAACTTTAAAAAAAAATTTTTTTTTAAGGATTTCGAGCCAAAAAGTTTTAAAAAATTTTCCTCTTACCCCTCCTCTCTTTTTCCCGCCTCCTCATCCTCTCCCTCCCTCCCTCTTTCCCTCCCCCTTTTTTTTCGTAAAACCTTTTTTTTTTTTTATCCCCTTATTTTACTTAAAACAACCTTTCCAAACATTTAAATAAAACCTTTTTATACTTAAATTAAATTAAATTTAAAAAAAAAAAAAAAAAAAGGTTTTGCATACATATATGTATTATTATTATCATTATTATTATTATTACTTTTTTTTTAAAATAATTTTTACATAATTATACGTACGTAGGTAAAAAAAAAAAGGAAAAAAAGGAAGAAAAAAAAAGGAAAAAATTACCCGGTCACGTAAAATAGAGAGAAAAAAAAAAATTTTTCTTTCCATCCATTCGTCCACCCCCTACCCCCCCCTTCCTCATTCTTTTTTTCATCCCTTTTTTTTTTGGAATGCAACGACGACGTTTTTCTCCCCTCCCTCCCTCCCCCTCCTTTTCTTCTTCACCATTTTTTTTCTTTTTCCAAGGTAAAAAAAAAAAAAAAATACTAAAGTTTCACCTTTTTTTTGTTTTATTGTCTTTAAGAGATAAAATTTAAGGGATGAAAACAAGAAGAAGAAGAAGAAAAAGGAAAACTTTTGGACTCTTTGAATTTTCCTACGAAAAAAAAAGGAAAAAAAAAAAAAAAGGAAAAAAAAAAAAAAAGGAAAAATCCGTTTTCGTGAAAATTCAAATACTTTAAAAGTTTTTTATTTTTTTATTTTTTATTTTTTCGTATACGAGATAAATACACGCAAAAAAAAAAAAAATTCGCCGCCATTTTGTTTATTTATTAAAAAACATAAATATAAACGAACCCCCCCCGGTTCCCTCCCCCCGAAAAAAAAAAATTTATTTATTTGTTTTGTTAAAACGTTTTAAAAATCAAAAGGGTTTTGTTTTTCCATTTTTTTTTTTTTTGGTTTTTTTTTTTTTTTTTTGGTTTTTTTTTTCAATAAACATTTTTTAAAAAAAAAAAAGGGTTTTTGTTTGTTTTTTCCCCCTAACTTAATTCCCCTCCTCCTCTTCCCCCCCCCCTTTTTTTTTTAATTTTTTTTTTTTTTTTTTTGAAAAATTTGGGGGGGGGGGTTTCAATAATGGCGATAGTAATGGTGGTAATGAAAAATAATTTTTTTAAAAAAAAAAAACGCCTTTTTTACGGGGTTTTTTTTTTTTTGTTTGCTTTTTTTTTAAAAAAAAAAAAAAAAAAAAAAAAAAAACATTTAAAAGGAAAAAAGAAAAAGGAAAAAAAAAGAAAAAAAAAAAGGAAAAAATTTTCTCAGGTTTTCTCTTCTACATAAATCTAAATTTCGAAAGAATGTTTTATAGTCTAACCGAAAAAAAAGAAAAGTTAAAATATATTACAAGAACGCGGCGATTTTCTTTTTTCTTCTCCTTCTTCTATTCTTCTGCTTTTTCTTCTGCTTTTTCTTCTGCTTTAAAAAAAAAAAAAAAAAACTCGCGGGAAAATTCACTCTCCTCCCCTTCTTTCCCCGCCTCTCTACAAATCCAATCGTTTTTAAATTAAATTTTTTTTCTTTTTTTTTTTTTTTTTTTAAGGTCCCGATAATAAATAAAATAATGATGATGATAATAATAATAATGATAATGATAATAATAATAATAATGTTTTATTTTTAAACTTAAATTCTTACGTAATAATAATAAATAAATGTAGCGTGTAAGAGTGAATAATCATTTTTTTTTCAAAACATCGACACAAAAATCTATTACCACGACAAATTTTTTTCCTCTTTTCCTTCCTTTCCCTTCTTTTCCCTTCTTTTCTTCTTCTTCTATCATTCGTTTTAAATAAAAAATTATATAAAATTTTTTTTTTTTTTTAAATAAAATCAACTCGAATTTTTACACACACACACACACACTTTTTAGAAAAACGTATTCAAATCTAAGCCTAATCTTCTGTTAACCCGTTGCTATGGAAAATATATATATATATATTTCTAGAATTTTCTTTTCTTTTCAGTTTTCTTTTTTTTTTAACTGATTGCTTTAAATGAAGTAGAAATTTTATTACTTTCAACTTAAAAAGATTTCCTATTATTATTATTATCATCTAACTGGATTTTTTACGCTAGTTTATAATATATCTATTTTTTGTAAACGCTCGCGTTTGATGATAATAATAATACTTAAACATTAATCATTACTTATTTTTATTTACAATAACTTTAAAGAATTTTTTTATTTTTATTTATTTATTTATTTTTAAATTTATTATTTGTCACACAAAAGAAAAGGAAAAGGAAAAACGATTGTATGGACGCCATTTTTTTTCCTTCTTGTTCGTTTTTTTTTTTTTTTTTTAATTTATCGATGAAATACCTTTTGAAAGAAGAAGAAATTTTTTTTATTAAATTTTTTTTTCCGTGACTTGTTGACTGATTATTTATTATTATTATTATTAAGAGAGAGTTAAAATTTTAATTAAATTTTGTATATAAAAATATTTGAAAAATTGTTTAAATCAAACGTTGGCGGCGGCGGCGGCCATTTTTTTTGTGCACATAATAAAAGAGTAAAAAATCAAAAGAAAACAGAAAAATGTCAACGTTTAAAACGAAATTTTTTGTTATTTTTTCACCAAATACAAAACTACAAATAAAACTAATTATATATAAATAAATTGTTTAAATAATAATAATAATAATAATAATTACAACGTCATTTATTAACAAATAAAAAAAAAAGGGTCGCGTTTATAATTAAATGTAAGAATTTAAATTATTACTGCGGTTAAAATAATAATAATAATAATAATTGATGTAATTTATATTCTAATAAATAAATTTAAAAAAAAAAATTAATTAATCAAGTAATTAATAAAGAGAGAAAGAGAGAGAGAGAGAAAGAGAGAGAGAGAGAGAGAGAGAAAACATTTTCACGTATCAACAACTAAAGGGTAATAACAACAACAATAAGAGAAAATGTTTTTTTTTTTTTGTTTCCTTTAAGCAGAAAGAAAAACTAACCTGAGATTTTATTAATAATTTAAAATATTCATAATTTAATAAAATAATAATAATAATAATATTTATCTAAATTGTTATTATAAAAAATTAAATCTTTTTGAATTATTTATAGATAAATTCAAGTTTGTGGTGTTCTTGGTATTTTAGGCCTTGCTAAAAAACCTTCATAATATTCTCTTTCAGTTTCACTTGTTGGCTCATAAATTCTACCATTTTCATCAACAATTTGTCCTTTATTTAATTCCATTTCATTATTATTATTATTATTATTGTTTTCTGCTGTTGTCACATCCACAATTTTAAAACTTTTCTTATTTCCTAATAAATCTGGATATAGGGTAGCATAAGATTCTATTTCTGATATTATTTCACTATTAACACCTTGTTTAATGGAATCTTCTAAAACATCCGTTAATAATATTGTTAAACCTGAAATTTATATAAATAGGTACAGATAGATTTGTATTTTAAATCAATAAAAATATCAAAAAAATAATAAATTAAAATTTATTTTCTATGAAAAAATAAAAAAAACTAAAGGAAAATTGTGAAAATTTTTTGATCTTTTTTCAAATTAAAAAGAATGTGTGTGTTTTTTTATTAAATATAAAAAAAAGGTTTTCTGGCATACCTAAAAGCCTTTTATGATTTCTTTTTAATGTTATATATTTTGTTTGAAGTCTTTCAAATTTACTTTTTAAAACTTTGCAGTTACAAGCCATTGTTTCTTTTAAAATTACTTGAAAATTTTCCTTGGTAACGAAAAAAAAAAAAAAAAAAAAATGTATTTTCGCGCATGGTTTTTCCATGAATTCCAACAATATATATATTGTGGAAAATTTGGCGGGATTTCGTTCTTATAAAAAGAAAATTAAATTAATTGATTTTAAATTTTCATATTGTCGTCCATGTTAAAAATACTAAATTCATATTTAAAAAAAAAAAATTTCGATTTTTTTATTTATGGCGGCAAAACCTAAAATAAAATATCAAAATACCTGTTTAATTGTTATTTTTACTCTTTAAAATTCAAATATAAACTATTTTTATTTAAAAAATAACTCGACGACTATAATCTTTTAACGACGACGATAAATTTTTTCTTTTTTTTTTTCGATTTACTACTTTGGCGGTTATTATCCGTAACAAAGCCTTCAATATCCACTATTTTTTTCTCCTTTTTTTTCGTAAGATAAAGGGGGCATCGATATTTTGCGTTGACTTCATTTTTAATTTATCTATTTATGATTTCTTTTTAAAAAAAAAAAAAAAAATCTGGATTTATATACAATAAGTTATTTTGTAATAAAATAGGTTTTTTTTTTTATTTATATTTTTAAAAATTATGTTATTGTTATAAGTGTTTAATTATTACTCGTGTATTTAATTAAAATGTCAGAATCATACGGTTAGTTATATTGAAATTTTTTTTTTTTTTTTTTTTTATGTACAAGTGGTCATCATCATCATTTGACAGAAGAGAATTTAATAATAATAATTATAATTTTTTATGTTTTTAGATTATTTGTTTAAATTTTTGGTCATTGGAAGTGCAGGCTGTGGAAAATCATGTTTATTGTATCAGTTTATTAGAAACCAATGTGAGTACATTTATATTTTTTACTTAAAATTATAAAATCAATAAATTTTTTTTTTTTTTTTTCACCTCCATGTATATTAAAAACTGATTTTTCAATTTATCACACATTCATATTGTAAAAAAAAAGTAAAACTCTTATAATTAACCGTTAAAAAAAATGAATTTGTATTTACGTATTTATTTCAATATTTGATTCTTGCATAATAATTCACGTTACGTTCAATAACCACGAGAAAATTAAATTCATTTTAATTATTATTATTATATTAATAAGGGCATTAAACTGTTAAATAATATTATTACATCAATTTTAATTGGAATTTTTTTTTTTTTGTAGTCAAAGAAGATAGTAGTTACACGATTGGAGTAGAATTTGGATCGAAAATAGTTAACGTAGGTGGAAAAAGTGTTAAACTTCAAATATGGGACACAGCTGGTCAAGAAAGATTTAGATCTGTTACAAAGGGATACTACAGAGGTGCTGCTGGTGCACTTCTTGTTTATGACATTACAAGTAGAGATTCGTTTAATGCATTATCAACATGGCTATCGGATACGAAAACGTTAGCCAGTCCGAATATTGTTATGCTACTTGTAGGTAATAAAAAAGACTTAGAAAAAGAAAGGGAAGTTACTTTTCTAGAAGCTAGTAAATTTGCACAAGAAAATGGTAAGATATTTTCCCACAGAAGAAGTTTTATAAATCTCCTTTTTTTTTTCTTTCTTTCATTACAAATTATTTTTTCATTTTAAATAATTTCAGAACTCATGTTTTTGGAAACAAGTGCTAAAAGTGGAGAATGCGTAGAAGAGGCCTTTTTGAAATGTTCCAAATCTATATTAGCTAAAATAGAAGCTGGAGAACTTGAACCTGATAGATTAGGATCTGGAATACAATATGGAGATTCTAAATTAAAATATCTTCATAGAGATGGACAATCTGGGAGGCAGTCGGATTGTGTTTGTCGTATGTGATATGTTATTTATTATTCTTATATTATTAAATTGTTTATTTATAAGTTTTCATTTATATATATTTATATATAGATATATATATAATTAGTGCAAATTAGTTTTTCACAGTGGGTAAAAAAAAAAAAATTTTTTATTTTTATTATTATTATTATTTTTTATCATTATTACTTTTTTTCTATTCACGGCACAAAAAAAATTTGTAAAAAAAAAAAAATTTTTTTTTTTCCTTTTTATTATTTAAGTATTATTATTATTATTATTTAAAAGTAGTGTGTAAATGTTAATTTAAGCAATATCAATGTCTCTATCTATCTAATAATGTCTCTTATTAATAATATTAAATTATTATTTTTTATTAATGACTGATAATCGAGAAAAAAAAAAAAATTATTTTCTTTAATTGTATGTAACAAAAAAAAATATTTTGGCTTTCTCTCTCTCTCTCTCTATTTGTGGATACAAAAATTAATTTATTTTGTAATGTTATGACAAAACAAACAAACAAACAAACAAACAGACAAACAGTTAAAAAAATTAAACGGTGTAATTATATTATAAATGTGAATTGTTTAAACAAAATTTTTTTTTGTTCATTGTCTTTCCCAAAAGCTATATACTAATGCCTTTAAAAAAAAAAAAAATTATATTTTTACATAAAATCCATATTAAAATTTAATTTTATCGCATTTAATTAAATAAATATTAGTATTATTATTATTATTATTTAAAGCTTTCTTATAATATGATAAATTTAATATTTAAAGTAAAAAAAAAAAATTCATGTCATTTTCATTATTATTAATTTTATATACTCATACAATAAATTAACAATAATTTTATAATTAATGTTTTTTTAAAATTATTATAAATCATGTCGTTGTTTATTAATTAATTAATTAATTAATTTATGCATTTAATTATTATTATTATTATTATTTAATTATTATTATAAAATTTAATGGGATCATACATATACACAGATACACTCATACAAACTCAAGCTTTAGTTTTTTTTTACTTAATTATATTTATATATATGTAATTTAAAAATTTATTTTTTTTTTATTAGTTCATTATTCATTTATTTAAATAAATTAAATAAATAAATTATTATTTTATTAAATTTATTAAATTTATATAAAAAAAAAAAAAAAACTTTAGCTTTGGCATTTAATAAAAAAATGAAAATCGACAAATCATTTTATGCATCATTAAACTTTTTTCTTTTTTCTCTCTCTTCTATTCCTTTTATTTATTTTTTTATTTTATGTAAAATTACCGTTAATAAAAAATAATAATAATAATAATAATAATAATAATAATAATAATAAATTTGTTGTTTTTTTATATTTATTTATATTATGTGCTTTTCAAACATTAAAAAAAAATTCTTATTTTATTTATCATAAAATTAACTTTAAAAAAAAAAAAACCTTTTAAAATCGATATTAAATAAAAATTATTATTATTATTATTATTATCAAATCAATCAAGTACGTTTATCAGGAATGCATTTTAATTTATTATTATTATTATTATTATTATAGTAAAAATCTTTTTAAACTCTCACATTTACTGATAACAAACAGGTTAAAAAAGGATCGATAAAAAATAGAACTCACGTAATTATATATAAAAAAAAATTCATTTATTATTATTATTATTATTATTATTAACGCAATAAAAAAAAAAAAAATTAATAAAGTTTTACGATTCGTTCGTTCATTCATTCATTCATTCATAAAACTTTATGTATAAAAAATAATTTGTTTCTTTTTATTAATTAAATACATTTTTTCCGTTATTAGTTACTATTATTATTATTATTTTATTATTCTTCTCGACTTTTTAATAATTTTTATTTTTAATTATTAAAGAAAGAAAGAAAGAAAGAAAGAAAAATGTGTCACCGCTCGAAAATAATAAAATAATAATAATAATAATATTTATTTTTAAAAAATTTTTCAACGGTTTAAAATATACATAAAATTTTATTTTCTCCCATTTTTTTTCCTTTTAATTTAAAACATTTGGCAATCGTTATTCTCGAAATTTCCATTCCTCCCTCTCTTCCTTCCTTCCATCCATTCTTTCTTAAAATTTAACAAAATACTTTTTAATAATATTACTAAAAACTATAATCATAATAATAATAATTTTTTTTATTTAAAAATGAAAAAAACGTTTTTTTTTTTTTTGACTACTACAATTATTACGCTACTAAAACAACTACAACAACTACTACTAATACTAATACATAGCTAAGTTATAAAAATCTATCCGTAAAAAAAAAATAAATCAATATTTAAACAGTTTAATTTTATTTTACATGAATTATTATTATTATTATTGCTGAGTAAAAACCTGAAAATGCCTTTTTTTCCTTTTCCTTCTTTTAAAAGATAAAAATAAAATTAAATATAATTTATTATTTTATTACTTAAAAACTTTTTTATATACCTTTTTACTTTTTTTCTTTCCATTTCTACTCAAGGCACGTATTGTAAATTTATCTATCTATATATATAACCTTTATTTTATTACTATTATCATCATCATCATCATTATTATCATTATTATTATTGTTTGTACTAAATTTAAAACTTAACTATTTAAAAAACTTTTTGGCACAATAATTTTTTTCTTTCTTTCTTTCTCATTTGTTTATAATATTTATTAGTATCGTTTTAAATTATTATTATTATTATTATCATTACGTAAAACGGCGTTCAGTTAAGTTATAAAAAAAATATCCCGTTTGAAAAAATTGAGATCCTGATTTTTTTTCATCCCTTTTTATCCCTTTTTTTGGTCATGTAAATTAAATTAACTGATTTCCTTTAACTCATCGACTTTTCTTCCCTTTTTCTTTTTGTTTTCTTATCATTTCATTAGTTTATTATTTTTTTTTTTTTTTATAATTTTAATAAACTCGTGGGAAAATTTTGTAAGGTACTCGATTACAATATTCGTTCCAAAACGACTGATAACGAGTCCCGCAAAATTCATCCACCCGTTTGGCTCTTATCATCATCAAAAGTGTTATCGTTAATGGGACCGCGTAGGGGAGACCGTGGGAAAAACCTAAAAAAAAAAAACCATTTGTTTTTATTTAATTAATTTTTTTTTTTTTATTAAAAACCCGCAGCGTTCCCGGAAAATCCAGCCGACGTACCTGAGGACGATGCCCAAGCCCAATGAAGAATAATAAAACCGAGATAATTTGGATGACGTACCCAACCCCACCAACCTGTGACGAGTAATTTTTTACCTCTGTTGGTCGACATGGTTTCTAAATCTAAAAACGTCAAATTTTTTTTTTTTTTTTTTTAATTAAATATATCCGTAAGCGAAACATTGTTTAAATAAATTTTCATTAATAATAATGATTTTTCTTATGTTTATAAAAAAAAGTGGGGGATACTCACGCGACAAAGCGGGATTCAATGGATTTTTTCTAAAAACTGCTTTTTGTAAATTACTAGCTCTGTGTACAATGTATCCCGTGACGAAAAGGAACCCGGTTAAAACCACGTTCCACAAAGGGATTTCCAAATTATGAATTATTATATTTTTTGTTATCAATAATGTGAAAAAGGGATACAGAAAATATTTCAATACGAACAAACAACCCACTCCTTCGTACATGGCTTCGAAAGTCGTTGGAAAATAATTTTCGAACCAGAAAAAATCAAAAACCAGGAGAGAATTTATAACGAGATTTGTCGTCAAAGCATATGAAAGTTCTTTTTTGCTTTCGTAAATTTTCAATGCCATTATTCCATTTATGAGAAGCTGGAAAAACATATTAATAATAATAATAATTAAGATAAACCTTTAAATATTATTTAAATTTTCACGGGTATTTACCATTCCGTTTAAACAAGTCCTAATCAATAAAACTTTAACGTTGATTTTTCCAAATAATAAAGGATTTATTTCACGTCCTTTGTAAAATTGATAAAATTTATTTTCCACGATGCACAGGGGGTTCAAACCTATGACGGGGGCTTTGCCCCCTTTTAAAAATAATATAAATCCGAGAAAATAAGATAATATTATCGTGAATGTAAGGCATGGAATTAAATTTTCATTAATTGTCGTTACTGGTAATTCAAATTTCCACATTCCTGCAACTACTCCGACCGTTAAAAAGGTACAAAGTAAACCTGAAAATACTTAAAGGTGTTAATCATCCAAATTTTTATTTTATTAATAGCAAATGAGGTTTATACGAACCATTGCAACGATACTGAAGAATACCGTGAATTCCAGGTGGTCCGTAGACTATTTTACCAATGGGAAGAAGAGAGAAAAAAATTTGTAGAAAAACAAAACCGATGATGAGACCACTTATGTGTAAATTAAAATAATTTTCCAATTTGGGAAATTGATTTAATTTATCAATATAACAATTGTTGTATTTGCAAATAATGTGTAAAAATAATACTACTGATGGAGGGATGAAAAGACCTGTTATGATTTTTATCCATTGCGGAATAATAAATGAAAATGAAATTTTTTTCTTTGGATAATTATTTTCTTTTAAAATTGATTTAGTGTAATTATTATCTGGATTTATGGTATCTGTTTCTGGTAAGTAGCTAAGAACTGATGATGTCGAAGCTACTCTATAACTATTGGTTTTGCTTTGTGATAATTCTCTAGATATACTCCTCCTAATTACATCTTTGAGGATTGTTTCTTTCGATGAATTATCTTCGTATAATTTATCAGTTTGATCTGAAATTACATTGTAATTATAATTACTGGTGAATTATTGATATTATTTACAATAATTTTATTATAATTAAATTACCTATAACAATTTCAGACTTTGGAGGTTCAACGATATGATTATCATTATTTATTTCGATTTCTGATTTGGCGATCAAAGTTTTACTTTTAACTCTAGATGAAACTCTGACAGGACTTTTGATAGAAATGGACCGTGACCTTGAACGAGGCCTGCTTTTCCTCTGAGGAGATTTCGATTTAGATTTTGGCCTTGGCCTAGACCTCGATCTTGACCTTCCTCTTGTTTTCGAATTAACACCTTTTCGAGATCTACTTTTTGATCGAGCCTGATATGTTTTTCTCCCTAATGATTGACTTGCTCTATTCTTTCTCGGTGTTGATTTATTCTTAGGTGCCTCATTAACAACTATGGGTGACTTTTCCCTTGCCGCCGTTTTTTTATTCCGCATTTTTCTTTAATAAACAGGCAGTAAATTTTTTTACTTTAAACTATCATAAAAAAATATTGTAAACAAAACCCTGAAAGTTTCATATAGTAATTGACTATTTAAAAAAAAACTAATTGATGTAATTAAATAATGTGTGAAGATAATTTAAATATTTTTTTTATATTAATTTGAATTTCATTGCCACAAAAACAATAATTTGTCTAATAAAATCCAATCCTCTTAATAGAAGTATTAATGGTTAGATTAACTAATAATTGAATGACAGTCGCTGATAAAATAAGGTTACACAAAATTAACAAACTAAATAATTAAAATAATGTTATCTAAATTATTATTTATAGTAAAGACACAAATAAATAATAAAATATTCAAAACAGTTTCATTAGTAAACATTCAAGCGTGCGTTCCTACCGCATACATCAAAGGCGTCTAGTTTTTGAAATACTCTTTTATTTTTAAATTAAAATAATTTTAAAATAACTTCAACCGAAAAAAAAAACTTTTGAATAAATGCAAATTGTAATGAATAATGATTAGAAAAAAAAAAAACCAAATGAGAATTAAAATATTCAAAATCAAAGTTAATAAATAGTTTTTAATGAGAATAGTAAATAAGGTCCCCAACCAAGATTAATCCGGCTTTTGGCGGGAACTTATTTAAACAAATATATGACCTATATATTAATCTAAATAAATATTAATAATAATATTTACTGATTTAAAACGGTATTATGTAAAAAATAATAATATTTACCTTGTTTTTATTAAATTAAAAACTTCTCGAAGAGAGACGCCACTAATTTTTAATTTATTGGCTACAACAATACTACGTTAGTCGTTGAGAAATTTTCAATAAGTGGAAATTTAATGCAACGGTTATTCAATTACATATAAGTAATATAATAATGTTAAGACTTAATTTAAAACAAATAATAAAAATATTTAAATGTCGTTTATTATTTTCGTATATTAAATTCAAGAATCTATTTTTTTTTTTAACGAAATAAGTATTTTCATTTTCCCGCAATTTTTTTTTTTTTGGTTAATTTCTCCAAATATGTCATTTAATTTGTTATAATAACTGATTGTTAAATAAATGTCATTTAAATTTTAATTAGTCATTAATTAAAATAAATATTATTTAAAAAAATAAAATGATTACTACAAATTACTACTGATAAAAGGACTTACTTGTATTTATTTTGTTGATATTAAAAGTATAGAATAAATTTCAATCAAAAATTATTTTTCATCGATGCAAATATTGGTAAAAGTAATAATATTCTATGGAAAAATTGAAATCAAAATTTAAAAAAAATATAATTTAAACAAACAAATAATTTTTATAAATAACTAAAATTTTTCATTAGTACATGAACAGATCAAATGAATTTAATAAATTAAAATTACAAAAAAAAAAAAAAAAGAAATCAATATGTCATCTAAACTCAGTTTTAAAAAAATCTTCTCTTTTTCTTTTGTTTTTCCTCTTCAGCCTTCTTTTCTAATTCTGCTGCTATTTTAGCCTCTTCTTCTGCCTTTCTTTTCAACTTTAATTCTTTCTCGATTCTTTTAAACTCTTCGGCAACATAGAAAAGACCAAAACATGACAAAATTGTACATAAAAGTACTATACATCCACTTATATAAACTCCTTTAATAGTAAGTAATTTTCCAGTATCCCAAATCTGAAACAATTATTATATTTTAAATATTACTATAAAGCAAATTAAAAATGAAACGATTAAAAAAAAAATAAGAGGCAGGAGCTTGTAAAAAAGTTACTCGATAAATTTCAATTGAAATTAATCATTTAAATTTAAAATGAATGTTAATTAATGCATGAATAGTGAAGTAGGAAAATTATAAAAAAAATTCATTTTTATTTTGCAATAAATAAAAATCAAAAAGTTACTTCTTTTAGTCAAATTAAATTTAATTCAGTTTGAATTTTTTGTTCTAAAAAAAAAAAAAAAAAAGAAACCTTGAGGATGAAAATGAAAATTTGTTAACAAAGAAAAAATTGTAACCGAAAACAGGAAAAATACCTGCAAAATGAAAAAAAATGATGTTGATGAATAAAACTGAGCTCAGCTAATAATAAATAAATATCATCCTAGCCTACATAAAACACAAAGCTAAGCCTGACACTGCTGCAGCCATTAGCATTGTATAACCACTAATATAAACTCCTTTTAAACTTAAACTTTTGCCATTATCCCAAACCTGTAAATTTTAAAATAAAATTGCTTTACATTAATTACCCGATTATGATTAAAAAAATTAAAAATTTTTTTAAGCCACCTACCAAGTGGCGAACACCATTAAAGAAATGATAAGTAAAAGGGAATATGAGGCCAACTTTGAAAATTAAGAAAAATCCAGGATAGCAATGACTTATTCTCTGAACCACATCAAGCATGGGTTTACTTGAAAGTAAAGAAACTGTAGCAAATGTAACTGCATAACCTCCTAAAATAATACCAGTAAACCTATGCGATATAGACAATACGGCTGGTAATTCAAATTTGTATATTGTCAAATGTGGCGATGTGGGTCTGCATAATCGCATATTTCTTTCATCGTGACCTTCATTTGTAGTAGCTATCTGAGCTGGTCTGGGTTTTAAAGTAACTGTTCTGCATCTAAAATGTATATTTTTATAATGTCATAATAATAATAATTAAAAAAAAAAACTCAAAAAAAATTTCAAGGTAAAAAATTTTACTACTAAATATGTTTAAATATTGAACAAATCTTATAACTGATAAGATGCTTACTGCGAAAGAGAAAGCGATCGTAATCCGTCACAGCCCAAAAACCTTCTGCCAAATAATCTTTAAAAAAAAAAATTAAGATAATTAATATTTTACGTTGAAAAAATTATAATTTGAAAAATATAAAATTAATAACATATTACCTAGCAGTTAACGCCATTTTTACAGCCAGCTGTAAATTTTAAACTGATAATAAAAGGCTGTGTATGAATATTTTAAGACCTCCTTGAGTAAAACTAAGTTTCTATATTTACGTTTTTCTAAAATACGCGAGTTAATCTTTTAATAAAAATAATTTAAATAAAAAACACTCAAATTAGTTGTAACAGATTTATTTAACTTAAACAACAATAATAAATATTCCCGAAAATATTTAATTAAAATGATATACGTGTAATACCCATATAATTTTTACAATAATATATTTTGATTGTAACAATGATTTTAAGTAAATTTTATAAAACAAAAATATAGATATTATCAAACGTAAATTTAAATATATTTTAACTTATTTTATTTATTCGCGCATATTTCCGAACAAAAAATCTCCATGTGAAATTTTTATTATCATTACAAACCACAAAAAATTATTCAAAAGTTATAGGAATCATTGTAAAAGGCAGTGCAGGACTAGTAGTTTCAACTTCCAATGCAGTTAACATGCAATCGCTTGCACCTGCATATTCTTTCACTGATTCTAACACAATGCCCAAATTATACCAGGTTGTAAAAGAATTAGGATCGATTCTTGCTGCATCCCTCAGAGTTTTTTCAGCCAATCTATTGTATCCCAAATAGTAATATGTTAATCCTAAATGCTGAAGACTTTTTAAATGTGTTGGACTTATAGCGATTGCATTTTGAAACCATTGACAGGCTTCTGTGAATTCTGCTTTTTTCTCATAGATTAAACCTTTGGTGAACATAACTTGATGCGACAATGGATATATTGCAGTGGCTTCTTGCACACAGTCGGAAGCCCAATTTAATTCATTTAATTCAAGGTATATTTCGGCTAAAAGTAACCAAATTTGAACTTGTAAAATCCAAGCATGCTGCGGTCCAGGTCTTGGAGTAAAAGAACTAAGAGAAGAAGCCACTTCAGACAAAGCATGTTCCACTCGAGATGCGACGACAGATTGAGCATGTAGCGAGCCTGAAGGAAAAATTATTGAAAAATTACTCTCAAAAGTTTTTTTAAAAAAAAAAAATTAAATTTAAGTTTAAGAATAACATACTTGAATCCTTATCTGACATTTCTGCTGTATATAATTGAAATGTGCTTTTGGTATCACTTCGTTTATCTGAAGCATCCGCAGCATCCAACAGAGTTTGCTCTTCGTATAACACTTTCCAAACGCTTAACATTTGTTTGGCTGTGACTAAAGCTGCTTCTCCACCTTTATCATATAATTCCAAGTGTGCTTTAATATAAAGCAAATTAAGATCATCTGGATACTCCTCGAGAGCAGCTTCTAATAATTTTGATGATTCTTTATATTCTTTTTGAGCCGTTAGTAATAAAATTAATAGTTGCAAAGATGGAGCATGTTCCGGTCGGAATTCCAAAGCGCATTTAGCGTGCTTTATGGCATCCACAATTCGAAATGAACAAGCAAAATGAAGGGCTAAATAGTACTGCGCCAAGTGATCGTACGGATCGTATTTCACAGACCTGAAATAACAAACATCAAAAATTAATAAAAAAAATTATTATACCTAATTCATTGTTTTTAATAATACTTAAGAAAATGAAAGTTACTCGTTGAAATAATGCAGAGATTGTTCACTTAATTTTTTCTTTTCTACTCTCACGTAAGTTTGTTGTGCCTGAATGTGATACCCAATTCCTATGTATAAGAGACAACGAGAAACTAAGTTTGGTTCTTGTTTTTGGGCTTTTACCAATGCCTCTTTGCACCATTCTACACCTTCATTAGGTCTAAAAAAAAACAAAATTTATAAAACAAAAATTTAAAATATTTTGTTTTGATTTTTGACGAGAGATATTTTATTTCAGGTACCTTTCTAAATTTTCATAACAAATTCTTCCAGCAATCAAGCAGGGAATAGTATTTTTAGGCATAAGCCTTTTGACTTCTTTTAAAACGGCCAATGCATGAAAATGTTTACCCATTGTAACTAAGCAAAGAGCATATTGCATCCAAATATGTTTTTCTTCGAATGAAAATTTTAATGCTCTCTCAAGAACTTCATGTAAAATAGTAGCTTGTCCCCATCTCATGACAGTTACTGCTAAGAGATCATAAACTGCTTTTGCATTTTTAAGTGCTCTCAATCGAGCTTCTTCAAATTCTGGAGCTTGACTCAGGACTGTGTCTCGAACAGCCATAGCTTCACTTATTAATAATAATAATATTACTTCCTCATAATCAATTGTTGGTATAAATAAATTAAAGCCAGTATATTGTTTTGGTTTCCAAGGGCTCTCACTGGCAACTGGCTGAGTTTTTTTTGTACCTATCAAAATATACTTAATTAGAATTTTATATCACAATGAAAATCACTTAAATGCAACAGTTGTAGTATTAGACATTTAAAAAAAAAAAAAAAAAACTTACTTTTTACTGAAGAAGAAGGAGGAATGTATAAAGTGCCAGTAAGCCCTCTAAGTAAAACTTCAGCTAATTGCCTGGTAAGCGTTAATCTTACACTTTGTGTTGCACTGGATTCCACTGCACTTAGCATGCTTCTATACCTGGATACAGCTTGATCCAATCTCGAGGCTTGAACATAAAGCAAAGGAGCTCTTTGTAAAGCAGTTTCTAAAATGGGCCCAACTTGCCTAGCTGGTGCTGGAGGTTGTGGTGAATGGGAACCTGAAAAAAATTATTAAAATTTTACTTAAAAATAATGATTGTATCACAATCGGTACAAAGTTCAAAGTTTATAGTTTTAAAAAGCAATAAAACATAAGAATTATTACCAGAAGATGAAGTGGTTGTAGGTGGTTGTTGTTGTAATTTATCCAATTCTTGAAGGTATAATAATGTAAGATCTGCAGCTAACTCAAAACATTTCATAATTTGTTCTGTATGTTCGGCTAATTTGTATTTCGATGTAGAAGTTGGTGCTATTTTTTCCAAGCATAATCCTAAAAAGAAATAGTTTAGATTATTGTAGTAGTTAATTTTAACGCATCTAATATTTTTAAAGAAAAAAACACAAATAAATTACCTTTAATTGCATAAGATTCAGCTACAATTTTTAACCCCCTGCTGGGTAATTCTTTTTCAGTTAATGAATCCAATTCAGCATTTGTGTAATGTAATAAGGCATCGTTATAATTTCCACATGCATAATTTAATTTACCCAGAAGAAGGTTTCCGTCCAAGGCTACTCTTTCCTACACAATTTTTAAAACAGTAAATCACACATTTATATTTACATAAAGTTTTGTAATAAGTAAAATGGCATTCAATAGTGCATGTGCAAAGTAATTAAAAAATAAGTTTTTAAAAAAATACTTTTCTTGTGATTTATATGTTACATTAACAATTTTAAAAGTTGCAGTTCAAATCGGAAACAAGTAACAATATGTTCATTTCTACATATATTTTTTGCAAGTTTTGCTTTAAATTTAAACTTTATAAAAAATTTAAGCAAGGAAAATGTGTGAAAGGAAAAGAAAAAATATTAAGGAATGTTTAATTCACCTTCCTCCCTAATTCAGTAATTGCATTTAACAAATGTCTTTTAGCCTCGACTAAACCTTCTTGTGCTAATGGTATATTAATTTCAGTAGGTGGATGTTCTTCTAAAAATGATTCCAATTTTCCTTCTCCTAATAAAAAATCTGCTAAAGTTTCTGTAAGTAAAACATTGGAGAAGAATAAAATGAAATATAATATGATGTGGTATGAAGTAAGTAATAAGGTCATTTGTAAGTTAATGTGGCTTCTTTACCTTGAGCTGGAGCTCTAGATTTCAACTGTTCAGCTAATTCAATTACCCTATTCCATCTAGATTCCTCTCGACTTTTTTCAATTTCCGTTTCCAGACGAACGGCATTTCTGCCTTTACTGGTCATTTCCAGTTATTCTGGAATTTCCTTTTATTCAATGATCAGCTGATTGAATATTATCAACTGCCGTTTCATATCATTCATTTTCAAAGTAATATGAAATGTCCGCGGCCCTTATTTGGCATCAATGTTCATCCTTTTTTCATTTCCGCAGACTGAAATTTTTTACCATAAGAAATACTATTTTTACACCAAATTAATCGACGAAAACTTATTCTGGTCACTTTGGTGGGCGGTTCTTTGTTTTCCATACAAGGAGAACTTTACCAAATTTGGCAACAGCGACTTCTAAATATGGAAGAGTAGGGGGAGATAGGAGAAATGATTTGATTTTCTTGTATTCATCCGATATTGACACTAAAAATATTAATTAATTTTAATTAGTTAATTAATTATATACTAAAAATTTGACGGTGTTAATTTATAAAATTAATTTTTAGTTCATTTACGCATTACCAAGATAAAATTATTAAAAATAAAGAAGGACTGCTTTTTATTTCCCCTTCTTTTGACTCGCGCCATTGCGCATATAGGGTCAAATTACGATCAGTCGTTGTGCGGTCGTGAATCCAAAATGGTTATCGTGTATTATTTTCTTTACAATCGATTAGCCGGTGTTGCAATACGGTTGATGTGAATATTTACAAATGTTATTTTGTGATGAGATAGTGCTTGTGTCGATCGAGAGTACATGTTAGCCATGGAGGCGCAGGGCGGGGGCCGTGATACCCGTTTTAATTTAGGCTATAACATGTCTATGCTGAGCGGTGAAAGCTCTCCGGACATGTACTCAGGACACGGCCGGGCATCGAGCTCTTTGAACACCGCCATTGCCCGCAATTCATTATTACCAACTTCGTGTAATGTTGGAATCCCAAGAGGGATCAAAAGGACATCTTCGGATGTGTGTTTCGATCAAGAAGTTACGGGCGGAAGACCGATGACATCTCAACCCCTGTCCATCAATACAGACATTAGTTCGGAACTTGTGGACGATGGGTACACCCAAGTACAACAAAGTAAGAAAACCCCTCCGCCCAATGGTAAAAAGACTAAGGGACGGGTCAAAATTAAAATGGAATACATAGACAACAAACTTAGGAGATATACCACTTTTTTTAAGAGAAAGACTGGAATTATGAAAAAGGTAAGGGTGCAAGGTCCTTTAACTATGTTATGCTCTCCTGGCGCTAGGCATGTGAAAATATATATATATAGTAAAAAAAAAAAAAAAGAAAAAAACCAAAATAGAATGGGGAGAACCACGGTAAATGTAAGGTGGTGTCTCGGGGACCCAATTACTACTAATAGGCCATTGAGCACGTGCGTCTTTCATATCACAGCGGCGCAGTCGCGACACCTGGTAAATCCATCTCTTTTAAATTGTTATGATCATCACTTTATTATTATCAGTATTTACATTTTATACCTTGTAACTTTATTTTTTTTTACCTTGTCGCTAAAACAATGTTTCATTTTCCAAAAAAAAACTTAATATTTATTTCTAATGATAGCAGCACCACAATTAAATATATTTGATAAGAACTATTTATTAGTTATATCAAATTAGGCAATATTACATCCACTATAAAATGATATCGAAATTCTTTTGAGTTGTGATTTTATTATGTGTATGAGAAAGACTTTTACGAGTAAAATTTTTTTTCAATTAAAATTAATTTTTGGCTAAATCACATCATCACAGTCGACATGAAAGTTTTAAATTATTCAAATCATGACTTATATCAATAATTAAATCTGTGGAAATAGTTATGAAATTGTAAAATATTTAAGATATTAATTCTTGGAGACACTTTACTTTACACATGCACTACTCGAAGAGTGTGCTTTCGAATTCAAAAATTCTTACAACTCCAACATATTCGAGGTAACAATTTAAAGCATAAAAGTTATTTCATTTACTCGAAAAGTATTTTTAAAGTGTCAAAAATTCATAATATCAAATTTAACTTGTTCAATTTTTTATTATTTATTTATGTTTTCAATTTTTTTTTTTTTTCACAATTGAAAATATTTGTTATGATTGTCGAAAATCTTTTGTTTATTTTTTTAAAAAATCAGCATTTTAACATTTATTAATTTTTTTTTTTTTATCGAGAAATATTTATTTCTTTTTACATAATCATTTATGTAAAGATAAATTAAATTACTGTCATTTAATTATGACAATTAAAGGGTTACCATTTTTTTAGGAAAATTTCATGATTCAAGTTATGGTTAGAAGAAGACAAAAAATATTATTTAAATGGTTTCGATTAAAAAAAAACAAAATAAAAAAAGGGACAAGAAATAATTATAATATAATTTTTAAAAAAAAAATTGAAGGAAAGGAAACAAGAGAGAGAGAGAGAGAGAGATTATTTCAAGGTGATTAAACATTAAAAAGGAAATAACAAATATGAAATATTATTTTAAAAAAATAAAATGATGATATTGTCGACAGATAATCTTTTTAGTTATTTCATTAATAAATTACCTTAAAATATTTTTTTTATTTTTTTTTAACAAGTTTCATAACTATGTGATTATGTTTCCCTCTTTTTTTTTTAATAATATTTTTTAACCTCCTTCAGTGTGACCATTTATTTATTTATTTATTTATTTTGAAAAAAAGTGACATAATTACAATCCAAATTATTTTACTCGATTAAAATTTATTTTTGTGATTAATTAGTATTTTAATCTCTCTCCCCCCTCTCTCTATTTAAAAATTTATAAATTTTTTTAATTAAATTAAATTATTTTATTATTATTAAATTCATTTGAATAAAATTAAATTATTCCAAGTCGCAAATGTGTAAGGTTTAAAGTAAGAAAAAAAAAAATAATAATAAAGTTATTAAAATATTAGTCATTAAAGTTAGTATTGAGAAATACCCGAGTGTGAGTGAGTGAGTGACATGTGGAAGACTTTAATAATAATAATAATAATAATAATAATTTTGCAATTTTTCCCATTTTTTTTTTTGTTGGTTTTCCAAAGGATTATTACTAAGCTTTTATTTTAATCTCATTTAAAAATTAATTTAATAAGGAAAAAAAAGAAAAAATTTTTTTTTAATTTGGGATTTATTATTATTATTATTATTATTAATATTATTATTATTATTACTACTAGTATTATTATTACGTCGAGAAATTTTATTACGGCGTAATTAATCCGTAAAAAAAAATTGATTTGTTTATGTAATTTTTTTTTATTTTCAATTATTGCATTTAATTTTTTTATTATTATTAACATTTAAATGACGAAATCAAAAGACGAAGTAGTCAAGCACGAATTAAAATAAAATAATTATCATTATTATTATTATTAATATTATTTATTAATTTTCGAATGCGGCAAAAAAAAAATAAAAGGAAAAAAAATTAAAAATTAGTTATTAATTACAAATTAAGCGTGTGTGTCTCGAACAATAAGGCGCGTATGGGCAATTTTTGTTTTTCTTTTATTATTATTATTATTATTATTATTATTATTATTATTATTATTATTATTATTATTATTATTATTATTATTTATTTATTTATTTATTTAAATTCTTTTTGCCGTTGAAAAAAATTTTGCTCGCTTTAAATTATGCTAAATTGTTGGCAGTTCCTAAAAAAAAAAAAATGAAAAAATAAAACAAAATAAAAAAAAAAAAGTTTGCCGCCTTATTTTTTATAAAACAGGTTTTTTTTAAGGTGGTTTCCGTTGATTTGTAGCCTAGATTTTTCATATAATTTTAAAAAAGTTTTTTTTTCTCTCTCTCTCTCCTCTCTTTCCCTCTCTCTCCTCTCTCTTTCTCTCTCTATTTTTTCTTTTTTTTTTTTTTTTTTAATGTGGGTGGAAAATTTCATGGTTTGATGTCGTTGGAAAAAAAAAAGAAAAATTTCGTTTCGTTTTTGTTATGTGCTTGGAAAATTAAAAAAAAATTATGTACAAATAATTTAATGCGTCTCCCTCCACCCCCCCCCTCAAAAGAAAAGAAATTTAGTGTTAATATTAGTTAATTTTTAAAACATGTTTGTTGATGCCTTCTGCTAAGTGTAATGTAACAGCAGCAGAAAATTACCGAAAAGCGAAGGAAAATTAATATATACTGATGTAATTTATTTAATTATTATTATTATTATTATTATTATTACTTAAATGTGGGGGGAAGGGGGAGGGGGGAAATGAATGCCTCGTTTGCACTGTTACCCGTTACTGATATTGTTATCAATTGATTTTATCACCTTTTGACTCTCTCGCAAAAGAAATAAATAATTTTCTTAAGTTTTCCCGGTTGGAAAATTTTCGAAAAAAAAAAAAAAAAAATTTCAACCGTTAAAATGACTAATAATAATAATAATAATAATAATAATAATAATAATTTTTTTTAATTTTATTTTTCTCTCGGAAGAAATTTTCAGTCGAAATGGTTTTATAAAATTCGTAATAAGTTTAGATTTAATATTATTAGTATTAGTATTAGTATTAGTATTTGTTTTATTATTATCATTGTAATTTTTTTTTTTTTTTTTTACTCTCACCTTTTCCGAAGTAAAGTTTTCTCAGGGTAATAACATTCGAACGAATGTTAATAAATTATCGTAACGCACACACACGCACACGCACGCACATGCTCATGATTTTTTATTTTAATAACGTATAGATTGTCTCGATTTTATTCGTACAAAAAAAAGAAAAGAAAAAGAAACACAATCGGGAAAATCCACCGACGGAAAAAGAAGAAGTATAGTATGTAGGTGTCATCATTACCAGGTATTTTGAATTTTTCAAAAAAAAAAACTGAGAACATTTAGGAAAAAATTTTTTTTTTTTTAAACCTGGAAAAAATTACAGCTGTCTTAATTTGTTGTGAAGCCTTAAGGTATTTATTCAGTAGGTTGCATTAATTAGAATTACTACCTTGTTTTGTTAAAGTTTAATTTGAAAGAATGGCTTGGCCAATGGCCGCCGAACTTGAAAACTCTGCATTTTTTTTACTTGGAGATTTTTATCGAACGTATCCGTGCGTATATATATATATATGTATTCCTATGCGTGCGTACGTGCGTGTGCGTAAAAACTTAAATACTCATATAAAAATATATTAAAAAACAAATATATATATATATTTTTTTTATCATATCTACGTCAAATATAATTTTTTTCGGTCACGTATTTTTAAAATGGTCGACGTGTGTAATGCACAAAAAAAAAAAAAAAAAAAAAACAAAAATGCAATTTATTATAGGTTTTTATGACATTTGGTAGAAGAAGAAGAAGAAGAAAATATTCGAGTGTTTCACATTTATTATAATTTTAAAGGGGGGAAGGTTAGGGGGAAACCCGATGGTAAATAAATGACAGTGAATAATAATTCTTTTTTAAAGTTTTTTTTTTTTTCCTTTTTTTTTTCTTTTTGGACAAAGATTACGAATTAAAATATGAAAAAATTGATAGAGTATTAATTTTATTTTTCGAAATCGAAATTTCATTTTTAAAATGGCGTAAATTTGTTGGTAATAAATCCGGTATTACGTCGATAAAATAACTGGGGGGGGGGGTAACACTAGTGGTCATATTTATTTTTTTTTTAAA
>NW_002987851.1:81690-93481 GCF_000006295.1 Pediculus humanus corporis | reverse complement strand
TTTTTTTTAATTAATTAAAATGTTATTGTGGGGAGAAAAAAATGATGATGATGATGATGATAATGACAACGTTTTTTAAGTAAGTTTTGTATATTAAAAAAAAAAAATTAGTTCGAGATGAGCTGAGGGCAAAACAAACATTTTTTTTTTTTTTTTTTTTTCTAAAAATAATTTTTAAAAACAAAAAATTTTTTATTTACTTCGAACACTATAATTGTGTGTGTGTGTTAATTGTTTATCGGGGATTTAAATATTCCATTTTTAATTATATTGTGTGCAACGTGATTTGACAAAATTTTATTATTATTATTATTATTATTTTTTTTTTCTCTTATACTTAAATATATCCTGTCAAATAATAAATATTTAACCCGAGGGCAGTGCTGTCTCATAGGAATCGAATCAAAAAAAAAAAAAATTTTTTTTTGTATGCCTTACTCAGGAATATATTATTATTATTATTATTATTATTATTTGAAAGGTATTTAAAAAGTTGAGGTTTTTTTTTTTGGGGGGGGTACTCTCCGTCGTATTCGTATTTATATTTTATTTTATTTTTCAGGCTTACGAACTGTCCACATTAACGGGCACACAAGTCATGTTGCTGGTAGCATCAGAAACTGGTCATGTATATACATTTGCGACTCGCAAACTTCAGCCTATGATAACATCAGAGGCTGGAAAAGCTTTAATTCAAACTTGTCTTAATTCTCCGGATCCGGCTCCATCTTCGGTCGGCGGAGACCAAAGGATGTCGGCGACGGGATTCGAAGAAACGGAGCTGACTTATAATATAAGCGACGAGGAGCAAAAAGTAAGACAGCTTGTTTACGGGGGTAGCCCTCACTCGCACCAGCACATGGGTCAGCAGCATTTGCAACATTATCCCGGGAGTCCTCATCATCAGCATCACATGATGGGACCTCCCCATCCTCACGCCCAAAGTCCTCCTTCGCATCTCATTCCCTGTTCGAGTCCGTCGCCGATGATGGGAACGGGTTACGGTCAACCTTCTTGTCCGTCCCCTTTACCACACTCAGGGTATCCTCCGCCTCATCCTCACATGTCTCATTCTCATCCGCAAAGATGAAAGTAAAATCTGCTGCCTCATGGCTGTTATTCTATATATATATATATATATACATACATATATTTTTATTTATTTATATATGTATATATATTTTATTTTTTTTATTTTTTTTGTGTGTCGCATTTTTTCGTTGGTGTTGTTCAATCTTAATCATCGTCATCATATGATGATTAAAACTACTTTTCAAACATTAAAAAAAAAAAGGAAAGAAAAGAAAAGAAATTTTTTATTTTTTATTTTTGAAATCCCATCAAAAAAAGAAAAGAAAAAAGAAAGAAAATCTCTAAAGATTGAACGGCACCGAATGTGATTTGTGCATGTTGTTTTTTTTCCCCTCTTGCACATTCATTCAAATCCTCGGTATAATTTTTCGTTTTTCGAAAAATCAATCATTTCTATTTTGTAGCTAATTTTATGACTTTGTTACGATTTTTTTTTACGAAAAAAAAAAAAAAATTTTTTAACGTTAAAATCAAAAAAAAAAAAATTTATTACAAATAACTAATTTAATATCAACGACTAAATAGTAATAATAATAATAATAATTCGGAAATCGGCGATGCCAACCAAAGGAAGCACCACAATTTTTTTTATTTATTTATTTTTCATAAGAAAATCAATTTTAAATAATAATAATGAATTTTTTCTTATTTAAATATTTCTTTTGAGGTAGCTAGTAATAATAATAATTATTAGTACAGGCAGACGTCCAAAAATAAATAAAATCGATAGACGAACAAAGATTTTCTTGTTCTTGTGGTTTTGTTTGTTTTTGTTTTTTTTTCACTTTGAAATATCATGTCTGACAAAAAAAAATTTGGAATTGTAGATAAATGAGTTCATGTCGTAAAAAGAAACATTTATGCAAAGACATTATCTTTTTGTAATGAAATAAAATGTTGTTTTGGTGTTCTGTTCTGACACGATTTTTTTTTACTTACTTACTTACATCAGTTGTTGTTATAAAAACATTGGAAAAAATTTGAGGAAAAAAAAAAACAAGTTCGACGTTTAATTATTAGATTCTTCCCGTGAATAGTTGATTACGTTAGGAAAAAAAAAACTACTACGTTGAACTAGAAAATAATCAAAATGTTTTCGTACCTACCATAAACATTATTTTAAATTTTGCCTGTAGTGAGTGGATTTTTTTGTACGATGGACCGATTAAAAAAAAAAAAAAAAATTATTCGACCGTGCATACCAAAAGAGAAAATTTTCAAGCTGAATCTCAAAAAAAAAAAAAAAATCTATTAGACGGAATAATATAATAATAATTTGTTGGTATCTGTCAGATTGACGCGACCTCTCAAGGGTTAATGTGCGGAAAATCTAGTATCAGGTACTATTCGGGTATCAAACACTGGTAGCAAAACTATTTAATCGTGAAACGTTCGACCAAAGCTGTTGATAACTTTGAAAAATATTTTCCCTTAGTAAATTAATTATTTTCCCCCCTTGATAGTAATTTCGATTAATTTTTTTTCCACCTGTTTTTCGCCTGGGTTTGTCTTCTGCCACGTCTTTGCATTGATTGCTGAGTTAAAAATTTTTTTTTCCTGTTACTCTCTCTCTCTTGGATTGTGAGTTTATGAAAATGAATTAGCCCGTGGCGAAAGAAAAGTAAAAAAAAGTTTTTTTTTTTGCTCTTCTTTTCCGTCATTTACTTACATCGAATTTAAGCGGATAAAGTTGTTGAGATTTAAACTAACTACCGTAATTACAATTAAAGATACCCCTAAAGGCATTTAAGGAAAATTATACATCGGAAGTTTTGGTTTTATTGTTCGTTAAAAAAAGAAGAATTTTTTTTTTTATTCGTGGATGTAAACTTAAATTAAAAAAAAGTAGTCACTTGGCACTGTAATATGTTGCAGAAAAATTAAATAAATAAATAAATAAAATCTCGCGTGTTAAACTTTTTTTGGAAAGAACATGGCATATTATTATTTTATTTTTGGGTTCGGTTGAAGGTTTTAATAGGTTGTTTAAATTTTCTTTGTTTTGCTAGCGAGCCCCCCCAAGCCCCTCAAAGCTGGAAAAAAAAAAAATATTTTTTTTGTATTTTGCACTGAGAAAAATATTCTAACAGAAATTCATTAACCGTCGGTGAATTATTTAAAAAAATGTCGGAATGGAAAAGAAAAGTAAAGTAGTGGCGTACCCCGGTCGTAAAAATATTTGTCGAATAGTTGTAGAATTGATGATAATTTGAAAGTAAATGACCAACCAACAAACAAACAAACAAACAACCATTTTCTAATGGTATCCTTCCGTGATAAATTAAAATAATATGCGAGAGTACGATGCGAAAATTAATTTTTTTTTTTTTAAAATTTGCATAGCATTTTCTTTACGGATATCATCCAACGGATGTCGTGGACATTTTGATGGTTCCTAAATTGTTTTTTTTTTTTTTTTTGGTAAGAGAATGTGAGAGGGGGGAAGAGGGGAGGGAAAGTTAATACACCCATTTAATTGGTTCCCTGTAATTGCTGCCTGTATTTAATAAAACTTATTACTGGCTCCTCATGATTTATGTGCGTGCGATGAAGTGATTTTTTTTTTCTCTCTCTCTCTCTTTTTTTTTCGCTCGTAGAATTATTAATCTTTAGGATAATTTTTTATTTTAACACGTCGCTAACGTGGTAAATAATAACTCATTAAAATAATTTTCCTTCATCTCCGTATTTTCCGATTCGATGTTCGATAATGATTGTAATTTTTATTTTGTTATTTTACTCACCAAAGATCGTTGGATAATTTGTAATGGGGGTCTATTTTGTATTATAAAAATTAATCGCTCCTCTTTTTTTTTTTTTTTTTTTCTTTCTTTCTTTCGTTTTGTGTGTTTTTTTAATCGTTAGTTTATTATAATTTAAAAAAAAAAAAAGTAGGAACTGTAAAAATAAATAATTATTTATTAAAAAAAAAAAAAATAAAAAAAAAACAAAAAAAAAAAAAAGGAATAAAGCTAATTAATAATAATAATTGCTACGATTTTTTTTTTCGCGTTGTATAAATTTCGATGAATTGTTTCGCGGCAATTTTTTTTAAAATTATTATTATTATTATTATTATCATTATTAATATAATTTAATTTTTTAATATGAGGGATTAAGTAATAACGTATTTATTAATTTAAAAAATAATAAGTTGATATGTTTTTTTGTTTTCTTTTCTTCTTCTTCTTCTTCTTCTATTACTTCTTCAAAAGGGGTAGGATAACTAAGAATTTTTTCTAGAAAAAAAAAATAAATAAATAAAAAATTAATTAATAATTTTAATGAAAATAATAAGAATAACTTTTCACGAGTCGAATCGTAACAAAGTCATAAATTTGTTTTTTTTTTTTTTTTATTACATTTTCCGTTTCCAGTGCCAAAGGTGATAATAGTTCTCATTACGACTAAAAATTAATTTTATTATTATTATTATTATTATTATTATTATTATTATTATTTATTGATTATCACCTGTTTTTTTTATTTAGAAAGTTATTAAAATAGTTTTTATAGCCGATCGATTTTCGGTTTCGTTTGATTTTTCGTTGATTTTTTTTTTATTTAAAAAAATATATATATATTTATTAAAAAAAAAGGAAAAAAAGGAAAAAAGGAAAAAAAAGAAAAAAAAGGAGAAAAAAGGAAAAAAAAAGTAACGTTTTAGATGAATTTTATGTGTACATATATATATATAAAATGGTTTCATTGAATTATTATTTAAATATTCCCTGCATTTTTCGTTCATTTTTTTTTTAATTATATAAATTTGCCTCATTTAAATTATTATTATTATTATTATTACTATTACTACTTACGTTGTAATTATTAATATTTATTTCTTCATAATCAAGTATTTTTAACCGAATTTCGTTTGTTGTTTGTTTGTTTCCAAAAAAAAAAAATTAATTGGAAGTGCAATAATACAAGTCGTACGTTTTTTTAAGGCTTTATAAAAGGTAGCGTGTGATTGTTTTCTTTTTTTTTTTTTTGTCCTCTGTAAGGGTTGAAGTCTGTAGGGGTTCTTATTGGGAAAGTACAAAAAAAGTTTTGTTCGTTTGATTTCGATATATCGTTTTAATTTTTTCCCTTTTTTTTTGTCGGCGGCTCATTTACTTAATCTTAACGATTTGATCAGTTGTTTAATTTGTTTTATTTATTATTATTATTATTATTCGCGAACGAAGGAAAATTTTTGGTTATTCGAAAGTTTAGTTCATCCGTCCGATACACCAGTTGATCGAATTTTTTTTTTAGCAGTTTGCGTAATTATTATTATTATTAAAAAGAACTCTTCAATTTCGTAAATTTTCCAGCACGTACTTAAATAAAACGTTGTTGTTGTGGTTGTCGTTGTTGTTGTTGTCGCTGTTGTTGCAAAGACTTGCATAGATCTCAGATCTTATAGTCATAATTTATATTCATCTTTTTTACCTTATTGTACATAAGCAAAGTGAAGCGTCGTTCATAGCTAATTATTAATTTTATATTATCATTTCCCCGGTGTCTTTCTCACGACTTGAAAGTTTATCTAAAATGTTACTTATAATAATATATATATATATATATATTAAACGAATCAAAGTATATACATAAATATAAATATATATATTTATTATTAATATGAAAAAAAAAAAAAATCAGAAAAATCAGGAAAATTCGAGGGTAAACCGAATCGATCGATCGATATATATTTTTCTTTCTTTCATTCTTTCTCTTTTATTATTTATTTATTTATTTATTTAGTCAATTACAAATAATAATAAATTACTTAATTAAATAAAATAAATAAATAAATAATTACAATTTATTTATGAAAGTTATTTAGTGTTGAGAACTATGTAATAAATTTTTTTATTTTTTATTTTTTTTTTTTATCCGGTGGTGCATGTTTGTTTGGTTTTTTTTTTTGTTTACATTTTTTTTTAAAAATTATTTACGAACAAACGGTTTTATTTAGAAAAAGAAAAAAAGAAAAAAAGATGCAATTTTCCAGAACGTTCGACATTTTTTTTTTTTTTTAAATGTAATTATAATAATAATAATGATAATAATATTAAAATAATTATTTTATTTATATAAATATATATATTTTGAATCGTGTATATATACAGATATATACGTAAAGGAAAATTCGAACGTTTGGAAAATGAATTTCTTTTTTTTTTTCTATGCCAGAAAAAAAATTTTCGCATCATCATTATTATTATTATCAAACGTTTTCCTTTTTTTTCTTTTTCTTTTTTTTTTTTTAAAATTTGAGAAAGAAATGAGAGAAAGAAAATTTTATTTAAAAAAAAAAAAAAAGAAAAGCGAAAAACGTAATAATGAGATGAAGCGAAAATATTAATAATAATAGTAGTAATGGTGAAAGGAATTTTTTTTTTGTTTGTTTGTTTGTTTGTTTTTGTCGTTTTGTTTTCATTTTAATTATTATCATTTTTTTTATTATTATTTGAAATGCAAAAAAACATAAAAACTGTGATTTTTTACTCGTGTTGTGTTTTTTTAAGTTAGTCAAAATCGTTTGACTTAACATTCAAATATAAATAACTCAATAATTTTGTCTCTCTCTCTCTCTCTCTCGAAAAAAAATAAATAAATAAATAAAAACGTCTGCTGTGTGAAAACGTGGATTTATTTATTTTAATTTTTTATTAAATTTAAAAGGCGGTGAGTCTTGGTAGCGGAGGGGGGAGAAGGTGAAGGAGGACGAAACGATTTTTGTTTTGAGAATTTTCGCTCTTAGGTTTTTTTTTTTTTTTTTTTTTTTTTTTAAAAAGTTTCGCATGAATTTTTCTTATGAAATCAACCCCCTTAATTTAAAATTTCCAAGACGTTTAAATCCGATAATCAAAATGGCTTCTTTTTTTTTCTTTTTTTTTTTTTTTTTTTTTTTTTTTTTTTTTGAATTGGCGTTCGAGAAAGTTTTTGTAACTCGAACCTGTGCACCTGTATGGTGCATGCACGAGATTTCAACAAAAAAAAAAAAAAAAAGTTTTTCCTCGGGGTGAACTTGCGTCTAGGTTTACGCGGTTAAAGAAGCACGCGTAATTTTTTTTCGCTTATAGAAATACTTGAATTTTTTTTTTTTTTGGGGGGGGGGCAAATATTACGCCATTTGTTTTCAGACTTATTAAAATTTTTGTTTTTAATTATTTCCTTTGAAAAAAATCACGTGTTCGGAGAGGTATAGCCACTTCCGAATTTTCCAATACAATCCCTATCGTTTAAAGTTTTTTTTCTCTCTCCCCTCTGTTTCTTCACGTTTGTATAGTTTTTTTGTTGTTGTTGTTGTCACTAATTCATTCACTGATTGTGTTACTACTAAACATGCAATCGTGAATTTGGGATTGGTTGTAGTCGGAGGAGTGTGATTCCTTTTACTCACCTCCTCCTCCTCCACGATCATAAACGTCATCAAAGTTTAAATGTTAAAAATTTCTAAATTGAAATTTTTAACTTGCGAAATTTTTTTTTTTTATTTCTTCATTCGATTTTTGATTCGAACCTGATGAACTTCCGCCGATGAGTTTTTCCTATTTTGTGAAAAATATGGAAGCAACTTGAGATGAAATGTTTTTGAAGGAAAAAGAATTGATAAAAATATAAACAGTTTCGCAATAGTTCCAATAATTTTCAAACCCATCTCGAAAAAGAAAAGAGCATACAAAAAAGTAGGAGCCATTTAAAAAAATAATAATGATGATAATAATAAATTTCCCTTTTATCTTTTTTCCACTTCTTTCATTTTTTTTCTTTTTTTTTTCACATCATCCATTCGTAATGAATATTTACTTTGGCCTTTTGTAAATGACTTGAATGTGATTACATTCCGTTACGGTTCGTTAAATTTAAAAAAAGTTTTACGAAAGAAAGAAAGAAAGAGATAGAGAGAGCGAAAAGTTTTCTAAAAATCGTTTTGTCAATATGTCTCCTCCCGGTTTGAATAATAATAAAAAAAATTTTTTTTAATTTTTTTTTTTTTTCGTTAAGCAAATAATTTTTTCAAAAGAAATTTATTTATTTGCGAGTATGAATCGAATCACTCAGACGTTTATTATTATTTTTATTATTATTATTTGTTTATTTATTTATTTTTTTTCGGGAGGGAAATCAAACATTAGAGAAAATCCCCCCCCAAAAAAAGAAAAATTGCGTATTACAATTTTCGTGGGAAAATGGTATAAGAAAAAAAAAAGGAAATGGAAAAGGTAAGTTTTTGAAGATTTGATCGTTTTCACAAACGCAAGGAAGGAAAAACATCGTGGCAATACCGTAAAAGACGTGTAAATAATTTTTCAAAAAGTGGAAGAAGTAATTGTGGTAAAAAAAAAAGTGAAATTTCAATTGTTTCCGGTTCCTTTTAATCGTATGAATATATTTCCCCCCTAAAGATCATTGGAAAATTTTTTTATACGTGGAAATAGATTTCGATTTTTTTATTATCGTGGGTTCGTATTGATCGTGTAAATTACGTACGGTAAATTTTTACGGGTAAAATGTAAAATTTTATTTTCATGACAATTTTCTCTATTTTTGATTTATTTTGCTAAAAAAATATTTCGATTGCGTGACGCGCTAAGAAAAAGTTAAAAGTGACGGTTGACGATGTCGACGCCAATGAAATTTGCGATTTAAATAATTTTCCATAATTTTCCTATTTATTTATTTTATTTTATTTTTGTCTCGCTCGATCAACATGGATGGTGATTCGTCCGAAAAGGTTTTGTTGTTTGTTTTTGTTTTTTTCGTTTGCGTGACGTTTTATAGGAATGGTTTGAGTTGTGAATGAATTGGTGATATGGGTGGTGGCGGGAAAACGATCCGCGATATACATTAAAAAATGATTTAAAATCGGTCGGCATGTTTATTTATCAACAACACATATGATTTTTGTAACTCATCTTAAAGTCCACCCACGGTTGAGGTCGGAGCCTACTACGGACATATTACACGACCAGAATGAAAATAGGTAGATTAGTCAATTTTTTTTTTTTTGAGAAAAAACTTCCTCCCAAGACGTTGTTTGGTCCAAATATGGGAAAACATGCATGTGCTACAAACGACCCTGACCCACCCATGCTAATTACGGAGCTTCGAATTAAAATCTGATAACTCCCACTCGGTAAGACGCAACCTTCGACGTAACCGATTTTTTTTTTTTAACGAGTTTCGAAAAGAAGAGAGAGAGAGAGAGAGAAAGAGAGAGAGAGACGTGTCCCGGTCGCATCGCGAACTTTCTAGATATATTAACTAAAAAGGTTCGAAAATATGACTCAAATTTTAAATTAATATCGATTTCCTCGCGTTTTCTTCCAATTTTTCCCATAATCGGTTTTTTGATTATTATTATTATTATTATTTAACTTCAAAACTGAAAAGTTCGTCGTACTATCATAACGAGTTCTGGTTTGGTTCTGATGCCTTAAGCAGTTGAAAAAGTAATTATACCGTGAATTATTTGTTTAGTACAAATATCGAATTTGTTTAGGGTAGGATGATAGTAATAATGATGAAAATAAAGAAGGAAAGAGGGAGAGACTAAAGAAAAGTTATTCGTAATAATTTTGTTTGACTCAAGGTTTAAACGTTTTTAGAAAGAAAAAAGAAAACGGTGCACTTGCTACGACGAACTTCCAAAATAAGTAACAAGTTTTGACCAAATGGAAAAAAAAAAAAAACATAAATGTTGATGTAAAACCACCCTCGTACATCCTAGAAACGAGAACCGCGGTACCTAGGCTGATAACCTAAAATGGTAAAAGCACGTGCTAGGTTAAGATCTAACGATCTACGTCATCGTGAACAATAACAACGACGACGACGACGACGACGACGAGTCTTCTTCTTTCGATTATGAGAAAAAAAAAAGTTGAGAAAAGTTTTCGGAAAAGGGAAAAAATAATTTTAATATGGATGCCGCGTGTGTGTGTGTGTGTGATTCATTCAAACCTTAAACGCGCAATCTATTGAATCTTTTCTCTCTCTCTCTCTCTCTCTCTCTCTCTTTGTTCTCATATAATTTTTGTGCCGTTTCCGGTTTGTTCGGAAAATTTTTTTACAAAGAACGTTGGGGGGAGTAAGTTTAAATTTATTTTTCATATGATATTAGGTGATCGTATTGAAGTCGGTGTCCAATCGTTTAAAAATTGTCCATGGCTTTCCACTTTGATTAATCCTTTTCTCTCTCTCTCTCTCTCTCTTCTTTTACTCTATGTTAATCTCATTTTAAATTTCAAGTTGAGTATGACGTAGTTACGGTACTTATTTTTTCAATCGGTGGATTTTTAGTTGTCGATCTTTAATATAAGTGCAGATAAACATTGTGAAAAGAGACATATTGAAATCTTTCTCTTTCTATCTCTCTCTCTCTGTCTTTCTCTGTAGGCGGACACATTGAAAATGTGAAAAATCTTTTATGAGGCGTGTCAGATTAATTTTTTCGAAAAAAAAGTAAAAGAATTAAAAAGTTTTTTTTTATTTTTTATTTTTATAAACGATAAATCTAGGAATAAAATATTGATAACGATTAGTTAGAATAATAAAAATAAAAAAATTTCCCAACGTTGTTTTGTTTTTTTTTTTTTTTGTCTAATATTGATTTATTAATAAGATATTATTTTCAAATGTTGGTACTAATGCGCAGAAATATCGCACGATAAATCGATCGATCGATCGTATTATTTTTTTATTGATCGTTTTTTGGTTTTTCTTTTTTTTTTTCCTTCTCCCGTGCGCGAATCTTACGAAATTTCGAATATAAAAATTTTTTTTTTAACGTTTCGATGTTGGTAAAAGTGCGATAGGATGGGCAAACGATGAGCAAACGATGAAGCGATTATCGCGTTGGGAAATTTAATTTTTTTTTTTTTTTGCTTTTAAATTTTCTTGCGAACGTTTTTTTTTTTTTTCGTTACGAAAAAGTGATTTTTGTTTGTTTGTTTTTTCGTGATTTGTGTTGTCGTTGTCGTTTGTTTATTGCTGTGATATTAGTTATTGATTGTTGAAGTCGGAAAATTGTTTTTCGTTATTAATTTACGCTGATTAACATAACTATTTTTTTTTTTTTTTTCGTTTTTCTATTTTTGAAAAAGAATTTTATTTCTATTGCTTAGTTAGCAACGAGATCGACCAAGTGTTAGATTTTCTTTTTTTCTTTCTTTTTTTTTTTTGCACGAAAAAAATTTTCTAATATGGAATTGTTTGTTTGTTTGTTCGTTTGTTTTTTTAGACAAAAAAAAAAAAAAAAAAAAATTTTTTTCTAGTTTCCACGCAGCAAGTTTGAAAAGTTGTTTTTTCGCTTTTTTTTTCGCTGAGCTTTGGTTCGATTTTTCAAAAAAAAAAAAAAATACAAAGAGAGAGAGAGAGAGAGAGAGATAGAGAGAGATTTGTGATTTTAAAATCACCGAAAATATTACTAATAATAATAATAATTTCTCTTATTTATTTTTCAAAAGAAATTCGTAATTGATTTTCGTAGCGGAATCAAAAATTTAAATTAAAATATATTTATTCGATTGCAAAAAACGGTTGTTATTATTATCATCATTATTATGATAGTAATTATTATCGTTATTAATAATATCATCGTAAATGATAATAATAATTGTAAAAAAAAAAAAAAACAATGGCCAGAAGGGTAATAATTTAAAAAGGCGTGTTTTTAAAAAAGAATCCATTTGTTTTATATACGCAC
>NW_002987851.1:62375-81092 GCF_000006295.1 Pediculus humanus corporis | reverse complement strand
GGAAGTAGATTTCGTTTGGGGGAAAAAAACATGTGCAAAATTCGTTTGATTGAGTTTTTTCGATTATCGTGACTAAATTTTTCGAATTTGAGAAAAAAAATTACGTAATAATGATGATGATAATAATTAACACTCGAAGGGGTCGGAAATGATCGAAATGGGGAAGGGGAGGCAGGGGGTGGGAAGAAATTACGTTATGAAAAAATATGGAAGGTGTAAAGTCTTTAAAAAAGAAAAAAATTGTTTTACGAGTTTTATTATTATTAATATTATTATTTTTGGAAATTAATAAATTTCGAAATCGTGGAAAGGAAAGGAAAGAAAATTATTATTATTATTATTTACTCGATGATGGTATAATATAAAATTGTGTATTTCATTGATTTTTTTTTTTATATTTTGAGTCATTTTATAGCGTAGGATGCTGTTGTTGTTATTCAAGTTATTTTGCTCCTACTGAGTTGTTGTTGTTTGTTTGTTTGTTTGTTTTCTTCTTAAAAACTTATTCACCTTCATTAACGACGATCCTCCATTCATTGACGTTTACTTTTAAAAAAAGAGAAACATTTGCGAACTCTTACGTTTGTCGTTGTTGTCGTCGTTGTTTATTATTATTATCATTATTAATAAATTTATTTATTTAAAAAAAAGAAAATGATATTCGATGACGTATCCATCGTGTGTCGATCGTTATTTAATGTTAAAATAAAATTGGCAACCGAAATTTTTTTTTTTTTAAATAAAAACCTTTTTTTTTTTTTTTACGTTCGGCATTTTTGCGCGTATGTTTTAAAATCGTTTCGACGACGTTTTTTGAATTTAAAAAAAAAAATGGATTCGCGAAGAATGTTTGTTTGACGACGTCACAACAACAATAAAAAAAAAAGCGCAAGTTTTTAGCCGCGTGCTCGGAATTAAATAAAAATAAAAATTTTTTTTTTTTTTTTTTATAGTTCACGAAGTGGAAAATTAAATTCGGTTACGACGCGTTCGTTAATTTTCATTCATTCATTTATATTCATTTCAGAAGTTGGTAGAATCGACTGGTTAAAAGATAAAATCGTTTTACCTTGAATTTATGTGCAAGGAAGGAAGGAGGTTCTCGTTTTTTTTTTTTTTTTCGACTACTACTACTACTACTACTACTATTATTTGGGATCGAATTTTCATCCCGATAGTTTGCCCCCCATTTTAAATCAAGGAAAACCGTTTTTTCCTTTGTGAAATCTTTAAAAATTCGGGCGGTTCTTCAAATAGATTTTGCCAAAAAAAAAAAAAAGTTGTACGAATACAAAGCAACAACACAAATTTTTCATTTTTTTGACCTGCACTTGAAAATACACAAAGATTCTTTATGTGAAATTTCAAAAAAAAAAAAAAAAAAAGTAAAAAATATTGAAAGAAAGCCTTGAATTGCCCACGCTTGAAAGTATTATTATTATTATTATTATGATAATAAACGTTTCGCCTTCCGAGTTATTCCGGTTCTTATTTAAAAAAAAAACACCCGAAAGTTTGTTTTTTTTTCTCTTTCCAAAAGTATTTATTTTCTTTTTTTTTAATAATTTTTTATTTTGTATATTGGTACGACTGAAAAGCTTACGACCGAACAGTTAGTCAGTTCAAAACCTTGAAAAAAAAACTTTTTATCCGCCCCAACAATACCCCTACCTACCCATTCGTGTAGGTAGGTAGGTAGGTAAGTTTACTCGAGTACCGGTCACTCTTGCGGGTAAACAACTCAACATTGGCCAATTACCATATAAAATCTTTTTTTTTTTTTTTTTTGAAAATTAATTATGTTATACTTGAAGATTCGAGTATACTCACTTTGGGAAAAGAAGAAAGACAAAAACAAAAAAAAAAAGGAAAAAAGGAAAAAAAGGAAATTTTGCCGGTAAAAAAAAAAAAAAAAAAAAAAAGAAGGCGAAGATTAGATTTTGTTGTGGGAAGTACGATTAAACTCGAATAACCTTTTCATCATTATCCGAGCTTTTGTCCTTTTTTTCGAAACAGGTTCAACGCGACTTCCTCCCTCAATGGTTTTTCCTTTGTTCTAAGACGTGGTAGTAGTGGTAGTAGGACCGACGGTCAATTTTTAACGCGTAGTAGTAGTAGTGGTGGTGGTGGTATGAGCGAAAAGGGGATTTGACCGTTTGTATAAGCCAACCAGCCGTCTCGGAAAAGTAATAATTAAAAACCAATTTATCTAATTCCCCGAAAAAAAAAACAAGAAAAATTCTTTAATATTTTTCATCTCTCTCTTACACGCACACGCACACGCACGCACGCACGCACGCACTCTTTTTTGTTTTTATTTTCAAATTAAGTGTGGGTACGTTGCAAAATTTTTACTTTTTTTTATTTATTTTTATTTTTTCTCAAATAATACAGTAGTGGTAATAGTATAATAATAATAATAATAATAATATGAACGCTACGACTCTTATAATAATTATAATGATAATGATAATATTTGCAGAGAGAAATGGCTTGTGGCAATTGAGTGCTAATGCATTTGATTTGATGACTGAAATTCTAATGGTTAATTAGCCGCATGCTTAATAGTGTTAATGTTCTGCGAGGAGGCAAATTAGAACGTTGTAACAAAAAAAAAAAAAAAAATTTAAAGTTAAACGCTCGCGGACACTGTTACTTACAACACCACGTTTAATAATTTACATGAATTTTTTTTCTATCTCTCTCTATCTTTCTATCTTTCTCTTTCTTTTTGACAGGTACGACGACGAAAGAACGAATATCAATTTAACGATTTTATTTTCTAATAATTTTTTGCGGGTTTCGTAACTTTTTATCAGAGTAGTAAATAACAGTTATAATATATTTATTTATTTATTTTTATTAATAATGATGATGATAATATATTTTTTTTTATTTGTTGTTGTTGTTTTGGTGCGATGGATGGTGATCCAGCAAAAAAAATTATTATTATTATTAATGATTTATTAAGTAAAATCCCGTCGGAAAATTTTCTTTCTTTGAGTGAAAAATTTTTCGTTTTGTTTTTCGTTACGTGAAAAGCGATTGCGAAAAGGCGTAAATTTTCTTGTTACTCGTTTAAAACGAGTGCAAATTATTATTATTATTATTATTATTATTATTATTTTTTTTTTTTTTTTTTTTTTTATAAAAACTTGAGAGAAAAAGGAAAAAGAAAACACGAAATCGATGCGCGTGAAAAAAAAAAATTAATTTTTTCCCTCCGGATCGATTATTATTATTATTATTATTTTAATTTACGATATTAATAACAGTATAAATTTTCATATCGGATAATAGTAATAATAATGATAATAATAATTGTTGCATTGTAAAATAATAATAATAAAAAAAAGTGAAAGAAAAGAAAAGAAAAGAAAAGGAAAAAAAAAATTTTTTCTCACTATAAATAATAAATCATTTTAATTTTAATTTTTTGTTTTGACATATTATTAGCGAACGAACGTTTTATTATTATTATTATTATTATTATTATTATTATTCGATGCCTATTATTATTTTTTTCGATGGTTTTTATTTTTTTTGGTCAAAGGTCAAAACGTTTTGATCGAATCTTTATTAACCACTCGAGAAAAAAAAAAAAAAAAAAAAAAACAAAAAAAAACTTTTCCGACGCGAAAAAAAATTTAAAATAATAAAAAATGTATTTAATTTTTCTAACGAGAGGAGAGAGGAGGGGTGGAAAATCGAAAGAAAAAAAATTACCATCCATCATCACTTTTCCATTTGATTTTTTTATTTTCCTTTCTCCGGGTAGTTTTCAAATATCTATCGGTTGGAAAATTGTATTTTTTTTTCCCCCTTCTATTTACATTTTGGCGTTCTTATTCCTTCCGTTACTGCTAGGATTCCCTTAAAAAGGGAAAAAAAAAAGTTTGTGGTGGTTCAACAAGAAGAAAATCAAATCCTTTAAAAAAATTTGATACTTACTTGTTTTCATCATTATGAAAAAGTTTTTTAAAAAAATTTCTTTTTTTTTTTTTTTTTTGTTGGTATTTCTGGTTTTTCACATCAAAAAAAAAAAAAAGTCTCGTGTAATATGATTTTTTACCTTTCGTCAGCTAATTTTATTTTTTCTTTTCTTTTTTTTTTTTTTTATTTTTTATTTTTTTTTATTTTTTATTTTCTGTCTTGCAGTATAGTTTCAAATGATTAGGATACAAATGAATTTTTCCCCGACTCTTTTTATTTTCTTTGTACTTTAATATTATTAATATTATTTTTAAATTTTTTCTTTTGTTTTGAATTTACCCCCCTCCCCTCTACCTTCCCGTTCCTGTGTTGGAAATTATCGAATCATTGATTTTTCTTTTCGATTATTAATAAAATTAATAATTTTATTGATCACGCGGAGAGTTTTAAATAAAATCCGTCGAAATTTTTATTATTATTATTATTATTATCATCACTCGCAATCAAAACAATTCGTCTTGTGTCAGACGGACGTTTTTCAATAATTTTCCCAGGTTTCTACCTGCCGATCCCTAAGGAATAAATGCCCGATTGAACCTGTTTCATGCCTGTTTCGTTTTGTTATAACCTGTGACGTCGCAAAAATTCTTTCAAATTTTCCCGAGACGGTTTTATTCGATTATTATTATTATTATTATTATTATTATTATTATTATCGTTGTTGTTGTTATCACTTTGCGTCTTATCATTTTCAATAGTTTTTTAATTTTTATCCCACGTGAGAATAGAACGAAATTAAAATAAATGAGATAATAATGAACGGTTTTTGAACGATAGTAAAAAAATGTTTTCGAATTTTTCTAAATTCTTTTTAAAAGTTCAATAAATCAAAAGGTCATAATGGGGGTGGGGGGTGGTGGTAGTGGTGGCGGAGTAGGTGGTAAAGAAAAAAAAAGAAAGAAAACCCGTAGAATTTTTTTTCAATTATGTATAATATTTTTTAAAATAAATATTCGCATAAAAATGACCGTGATTTATGAATTCGTGCGATTATTATTATTATTATTATTATTATTATTATTATTATTATTAATATTTTTCCGTTCTTGTTGTTGTTGTGGTTGTTGTAAATGATAAAAAGAAGAATATCGGAGAGTAGTGTAAAATAATCGATTAATCAATCGGGGAAAAAAAAAAAAAAAATTAATCGGGTATCGATTTTTCTTTTTTTTTTTTTTTTTTTAAATAACAACAACAACAACCAACAACGTCGTGGAATTTTTATGCATGTTGCGGCGGCGGCGGCGGCGTAAGTAGTTTAGAGATTCCGCCATTTTGAATAAATTGTAAATTTTTTTTGTTTAAATTTAAATTTAAATCCGCATTGATAATATTTACACATTTCGTTAAGATGATTTAAAAAATCAAATCGGGTTGTTTGTTTGTTATTTATTTTTTATTATTATTAATTAATAATCTAAATGTTTGTTTATTTATTTATTTAATCGGCAACTTTTTTCGTTTTGTTGTTATTATTATTATTATTAACAGAAGATTGATTGGTTGAATTTTTTTTTTTTTTTTTTTTTTCAATATCTCGTTTTTAATTTAAGGGTTTCCGGTATGTCGATCGGTCGGTCGGTTCGTTTGTTTGTTTGTATAAATACTAGTTTTTTTTTTTTTTTTATTTGTCGAGATGTTTGTTTGATTATCATTTAAATGTTTGTTCGATTGATTGATTGGCAATAGATCGATAATCGGAATTATCAAATTATTGATTTTTATTGACGAATAAAATGTGGGAAAAAGGGTGAATAGCACAACGGACGCTCGCGTTAGAAAAATCGTTTGTCGTTTGTTTTGTTTAATTTTCTTTCCCTGCGTGTGCGTGCGCGTGTGCGTGTGCGCGTAACGTTTAACCGGATCGAAATGTTAAGTAATAAATTTTTTTTTTTTCATTTTTTTACAGTTGAAAATTAATTATTAATTAATATACGAGTCGTCGAGTCGAACAATCGAATTAATTAATTTTTTTTTTTTTTTGTAATTCGATACGACGCAAATAATAATAATAATAATAATAATAATAATAATTAAAAAAAAATAATTAAAAAAAAAAAAAAAAACAAAGCGTTGATAATATTAAGCGCCGCAATAAATACGTTAACAAACGATTATACAATTGTTGTTACGGAAACTACAAAAGAAAAGAAAGAAAAGGAAAAACTCGGGATATATATTGCGAATCTATCTATATAAACATGGCAATAAACGACCGCAATAAATACAATCTGACAAGTTTTGCTACTACCACTACCACCTTTTTTTTCTACTTTTCTTCTTCTTCTTCGTGATCCTTTGTGGTATTAATGCTCTCACTTTAAAAAACAATTAATTGGTTTTTGCTCTTAGGAGTTAGACTATCGAATGATCCACCGATACTAATTTTTTTTTTTGTGTTGTTCTTTTTTTTCTACGTTAATCAAAAGTCATTAATACGTTTTTTTTTTTTTATTTGTTGTTGCGAATGAATGTAATATTATTATTATTATTATTATGATTAAAGAATCGGCTTCTTTTGTAGACGTGATGGTAGTGGTGGTGGTGTTGGAGGTGGTAAATTTTTTTTTTTTTATTTAACGTGATCGTAGACGACGACGACGACCTCTTTAACCGATTGTACAAGATGGTAAACGTATGAGAAAACCTTCCGGGGTAAAAGAAGAGAGTTTCGAAAGAAAGAAAGAAGATTTTTTTTTTGAACCGATGGATAGATGGACTGCCATAAATATTTTTCGTTTTTTTAAATTTATTGTGAACATGAAATAAATTTCGTATCAAATAATGGCGGCAAATGAAAAATGCCCCGTATTGTTTTCTCTCTCTGTTTCTCTCTCTCTGCCTCTCTCTTTCTTTGTTTTTTTCGGCAGAAATATTTGACGTATCACTAAAGGCGAGGGGAATCCCCTTCTTTTGGTCGATTTGGGCAAAAAAAAAAGAAAAATTTGTGTTGGTTTTAAAAATTTTAATTAATGACGTGGCATCGACGTGTTTGATTTTTTTTTTTTCAAACTAACGCTGACACGTTTGACGATTATTCGTATTTATTTATTTTGGACACGAGTAAACGAATTAAAATTTTATTATTAATGATTTTTTAAACTCATTAATTAATTATTTATTAATTTGTTTATTTATTTATTTTTTAAATAAATTGACAGAATGTTTTAAAGACGAAAGCGTGCGATTAACTATTTTTTTGTAATTAGACAAAATTTTTTTTATTTTAAAGAGTTAAATAATATTGTCGGAATAAAAAATGTTGATTGAGTAGTTGTTGAGTAGTGTGTCATTATCATCATCATCATCATTATCATCATCATCATCATTATTATTATTATTACTGTGATTAATTTTTTCGAAAAAAAATTTTTTTTGGGAAATTATCGGTAGTGGAAAATTGGAAAAATTTTTTTTTTTGTATTTTTAAATACTTATTCGATGAGTTTTAATTTATTAAAATATCCGGGAAAATATGACGTGGAAGATAAAAATATTTTCAAATTTTTTTTCTCTAGTTCTTTCCCCCCCCCTCTCTCTCTCTCACTCTCACTTAACGTTTATTTCTAAAATGTTATCATCATTAGTGTCTTATTTAGGGAAAAAAAAAAATTATTCGTCTTCGTTTTTTCTTTTTTATTTTCGTTAGAGATTTAAAAAAAAAGAAAAATGATTTTTTTTTGTAAAAATGTCTGAAAGAAAATCCCCGCTGGGATTTTTATAACGAATCAAATAGAGCAGTTGTTTTGAATAAAGCAAAAAAAAGAAAAAGAAAAAAGGGTAATAAAAAGTAAGTTTTTTTCTTTTTTTTTACTTGTGCTCACATCATTAAACGTGGCGAGAAAACAAAATTTTAAATTTTTCGTTTATTTTGTTTAATATTATTATTATTATTTTGTTTTTGTTTAAATAAATAAAAGAGAGGGTAAGTTTTATTTATTATCATTATTATCATTAAAATTTACCCGCTTTTTAAGTTAATAATAATAATCGTCAAATGATAATAATATTAATTATAATCTCTCATTATTACTTTTTATTTTTTTTTTTAAATAAAAACGAATCTCTATTAACTTATTTATTTATTTATTAATACCAAGAATGCTACGATGGTAAAATATTATTATTGTTATTAATAAAAAGGTTATGGAAATTTTGTATTTGTCGTTCGTTAACGTATTACTTAATAAAAAAATTTTTTTTTATTTTTTTTTCCGCTGTCACTGTTATTTCGATTTGTGAATTCGTTACAGATTAAAAAAAACAGAAAACTAACGGGATATCTATTATTATTATTTTAACATGCTTAAAGTAATCAATAATAAAACGTTAATTAATTGTGGGTGGGTGGGGGGTAGCGGTGAATGATTTTTCAATGTAAGTAGCATATGTAGAGATAATTCGTATCGTGTTATCTCGTTTCGTTTGATATTTTTCACGTGTCAGAAGAAAAATTTAATTTTTTTTCCATTTTACGGGTGTATTTTTCCACGTGAAAGCAAAAATGGAACACGTGCGCTTTGTACAAACTCGTACGAACGTCATCGTGTGTGTGCGTGTGCGTGTGTTGGGGAGGGGGGAAAGTGCGTGGAAAAGAACGAGTCGTCGTCGACTGCGTTTTTCCGAGTCTTTTATTTCCTTTTTTTTTTTTTTAACGTATTCACGTCCTCGTGCCAAAAGAGAAATTTTTTTTTTTTTTTGATTATACAACCGTAAAACTTTCTGCGACTCATCGTACATCACCACCACCACCGCCACCGTGCGTCAAGCGTTTTTACAATCCGCCATGTTTTTTTTCTTTTTTTTTAACTATAAAGTTGATTAATTAATTAATTTTTACAATGTGTCATGCCATTATTATTATTATTATTATTATTAAAAATAAAAACCCTCGAGGGAGATTTTGCATTTTCATCTCGTTAAATTTAAATTTAAATTTTTTTTTTTTTTCTTTTCTTTTCTTTTATCTTTATTATTATTTTTTCCCCCCACACTGATCGTTTTATTAAAATTTATTTATTTTATTATCGAAATGATATGATTGTGTTATCGATGAAGGTAGCCATTTTGAAAAATTAATTAATTGGTGAAAATTATTATCAATTAAAAAAAAATTTAATTCGCGTAGTAGAAAAAAAAAAAAAAAAAAATTGAAAACGATGTCGGGTAAAAGATTCGTACGTTTTAATTCTTTTACGTGTTTCGCCGCCGCCATTATTATTATCATTATTATTATTATTTATTTTTATTAATCTTAAATCATCCGTGTATAAACTTTATTGTTCGTTGTGTGTAAATTTTAATGTGATTTTTTTTTTTAAGTTGATGCGAAATAACCGGGGTTCGATGTATAACGAGGCGTATATATAGATTTATGTATACGGGCAGGGAAAACATAAAATAATTGATTAGGCATGAGGCGTAATTACTTCGCCAACCTTATTACGCGGCATTCTTCACTCTCTCTCTCTCCCTCTTTTTCTCTTTCTCCCTCTCTCCGTCTTAATGATTATCATTTAAACAATAATTCCGCCGCCTATCGTACCGAAATATATTTAAAAAAAAAAAAAAAAACGTTGTTTAGATCTTAATGCATGAAAAGGGAGGAGTTTTAACTGAGATGAACGTAGAAAAGATTTTGTTGTTATGAATAATAAAGAAAAGAAGTAAAAAAAAAAAGTGGATAAGAAAGAAATGGATAAATAATAATAATAATAATAATAATAATAATAATAATAATAATAATAACAAGTGCAAACTTGTGGTACGTTTCGCTCATTATTTCAAATAATTGATAATAGTCATCATAAATTTGTATCTCATCATTTTTATAATCATCTTTCTCGTCCCATTATTATTATCATTATCATTATCATCGTCGAATGGAAAGCAGCAACCGAAGGGGGAGGGGGAGAGGAGGAATTGGTTGGCATCATAGTCACACCACCTTCTCTCTCGTGTAGGGTACCCGTGATAGGCGAAAACTCAACCGACATCACCATCGTCATCGTCGACGTCGCCGACACTGCCGCCAGCATTATCATTATCATCATCATTATTATCATCATCATCATCATCGTGGTCGTGTCTGCGAAATAATAATAATTAAACACTTTGTAATGTTATAAAAGTATATAAAATGGAGTCATTAGTCTCGTTTGGAGAAACGTCATTTTTCTCCAGTCATTCTTATTTAATTGTCTATTCATTACATTCCATTGTGGTTTACAGCATTTTTTTTTTTTTTTTTTTTTTTTTTTTTACTTTTGGATTTTGTGACGACCCATACGTATGAACAATTTTCATTCTATTTCTATCTCTTTCTCTCTTTCTTTCTATCTTTATTTATTTTACCTTAAATTTTTTTTTTTTCTTACGGTTTTTTCTATTATTCTTTTTATTTTTAATTCCTCCGTCTCCTCCTCTGTCTCTTTCTCTCTCTTACGCACTCATTCAATTTTGAAACACATTCGACGCGTATCGACAACCTTTTCCTATCTCCGTCTCTTTCTTTCTCCACAAACAAAACCAAAAAAAAACTTTTTTTTTTAAATATCTTTTAGTTATTTTACCGGTTATAATTGAATAATTTCAACTTAGTCATTCCCTTGTTTCATTCAAATATTTTTTAATTTTCTTTTCTTATTCCTTGAATGGAAGTCAAGTCGGTGAATTAATAATAAGAAAGAAACGTGGTTTGTTCGAGAAAAAAAAAAAAGAAGAAGACGGAAGATCAAGAGATGATTGTAAAAAAAAAAAAAAGAGCGAAAGAGTGACTGGAAGGGGGGGGGGCGGGGGATTGAGACAAAGAGAAAGATATATTGGAATGGCAATAGCAAGAACAACAACAACAACAATCGGTAGCTGGTTCCAGGCAATATGGGGGCTCGCTCGCGCTTATTAATTAACCATTCACTTTGATTTTTTTTTTTTTTTTCTTCAGAAAAAAAAAATTATTATTGTTATTATTATTATTATTATTATTATTTTTTTTTTTTTTTTTTTTTTTTCATTTATTAATTTTTCTAATGCATGACTCCGTCGTCGCATTGTGTAATTTAATAACCCTGTAAATGTTATTTATTTTATTTTATTATTATTATTATTGTTATTATTGCTGCTACTGACTACAACTACTCCGACTTCTATTGTTGTTATTATCATTATTATTATCATTATTATTATCATTATTATTATCATTATTATTATCATTATTATTATCATTATTATTATTATTATTAATAATAATTTTTTTTATTTTTTTTACAAAACATTTTTTGCCGTTAGTTTTAGTGGTGTGGAAAATTTTATTATTTTTATATTCATCAAGCGTTTTTTTTTTTTTTTTTATTATTATCATCGCCGTCGTAAACATGGCTTATATTATTATTATCATTATTATTTTTAATAAATTATTATTTTATTAAGTAATAAATAGATTTAAGTAATTTTTTTTTTTTTAATTTCCTTAAAATTTATTTATATAAATATTATTTAGTTATTTTATTTATTTCGATTGTTTATTATTATTATTATTATTATAAAATAAAATGAGAAAATAATAATAATAATAATAAAAAGATTCCGTTATTATGTCGCGTTAAAAAAAAAAAATCTCATTTAAATGAGGAGAAATTTATTGGAGAGAAAAGAGAAAAAATGCAGTGGCGGCGTCGTCGGCGTCGGCGGCGGCGTAATAAAATCAAATATAAAAAAAATTAGTAATTAATTTGTTGTTAAAAGGATTTTTTGTGTGCGTGTGATTGCGTGCGTGCGTGCGTGCGTGTTAACGACGCGCGTTTCGAGATTTCGCAGATAATAAATAAATAAATAAATAAATAAAATCTCACGTTTTTATTTTTTATTTTTAATTAAAACAAATTTTTTTAAACGCGTTTAAAACGACGTTTTGATTTATTTTAAACGATTATTATTATTATTATTATTCCTGTATATTTGTAACATTCAGCTCTCTCTCTCTCTCTTTTACACAACAACAATAAAAAATAAAAAAAAACACGAAACGATCGAATCAAATGTAACTAACCGTATTACGTATACGTTTTTTTTTTTTTTTTTTTAATATTAAAAAAAAATTTATTTATTTAAAAAAATTATTATCATTATCATTATTATTAATATTTTTCCTTGTATACGAAACGTGGCGCCACGTTTACCTCGAAGCGTTTTTATTATCATTATTATTATTAATAAAAAGAATAAAAAAAAATTTTTTTTTAAAGGAGTTAAGTGAAAGTGATACACCGAATTTGGAAAATTTAATAATTATTTATTTATTTATTTATTTGCTTGCCTTCCCCTTTCCCCCACGCCTTTTTTCGTTATTATTATCATTATTATTAATATTTATTTTCACGTTGGAAAATTTGCGTGGAAAAAAACGAGAAGAACGTGGAAAGAGAAGAAAAAAAAAATAATAAAATCGACATCATCGTCATCGTTATTTTATTATTATTAATAATAATAATAATTAACGATAGATTTTTTAAGTGTGTGTGTGCGTGTGCGTGCGTGTGGGTAAACGTGTTATCTCTACAAATTATTTATTTATTTATCAATTAATTAATTTTTTTTTTAAATAAATAAATAAATTTAAATTATTGTCTTTCTCACACGAATAGTCTTCTCTCTTTTTTTCTCTCTCTCTCTCTCTCTCTCTCTCTCTCTCTTATTCTGAGAGATGATAAGTTATTACATTGTGACATTTTTTTAAATATGATTAAATCTATTAAATTTTTTTTACGTCTTCTGAAATTTTTTTTGTATTCGCTTTCTATAAATAAATTAAAAAAAGCGCGACGGCGGCCATCTTGATATATCGAAATAATACAATGTTTAGCATACGTAAACAAATTTTTTTTATAAAGAAAAATATTAATTATGATTGATATATATTTTGTACGTACGTTTAAAATTATCTGCAACCGCCTTCGACCGTTGAATTTCATATATAATTATTATTATTATCAAGTTATTTAAAAAAAATCAATTTCAACCTATATAATGTCATTTTATTTAATAAGGGGGGGGGGAAGAGAAGTGATAGGAACTTGTTGAAGGCAATAAAAAAAAAGTAAAAAAAAATTTATTTCATATAAATTTATTTATTATATAAATCGTTTACGAGCTCACCTTTTATCTCTCTCTCTCTCTTGTAAATAATAATATGCAATTTGTATGTGCGCGTGTAGGCAAATTTTCGCAGTGGAATTTATAATAATAATAATAATAATAATAATAATAATAATAATAATAATAATAATAATAATAGTGGTAATGGTAGTAGGAATGCGAACGTTTGTATTAAGTAAAATTGTGTTAAACGAGACTTGAATAATTAGAACGACGAAAAAAATTAAATTATTAATTAATAATTTTATGTATGCGAAAGAATTTTATACGTGTGGCACGTGTGAAGTGCGTGCGTGTAACGTGCGTGTCAGGTGAAAAAAAAGCTTTCACTCGAATTTTTTTTTCGATTTGTTTTCGTGAATAAAGGCCAGGAAATTCTTTGTATTCCATCACATACAAACGCGTTGTTCTATTATGCGCCGCAGTGGTAGTACCACATTGATAATTTTCGTTTTGAATTATCATTATTATTATTATCATTATTATTATTATTGACACCGTTGTTTTTGCATGAAGTTGAATGAAAATCAATTACGAGATTACTCCAATTTGTCGATATATTGAAGATGTGGTGGTAGATTCGTCGAAGAGATTTTTGACTAAAGTTATTCTGAAACAAACAAACAAACAAACGAAATAAAAAAATGTTAGTTTTTATATAATACAATTTAATTGTATTGGATGAGAAACAATGGTTGTTAGATTGACAGTGTGGGCAGAAAATATTTTTAATAATAACGTTAGTCGTATTATTTTCGACACAATGACACAGGATTGTGTGTTATGTTGTAAATGAAAAGAAAAGAAAAAAATGGTTTTGCACTTTGCTTAAGGTGTGCTGAGGAAGAATGAAATTCATTTTTTTTTTGTTCTTTACGGTAATAAAAACCTCGTGTGTGTGTGTGTGTGTGCGCGTACTCCCTACCACAACTACCTTAAAACTAAATCAAAAACAATCCGAAAGGTTGTCATTCTTGTTTTTTTTTCTTTAACCGCTTTAATTATAAATACCATTATTATTATTATTGTTATTCAAAAAATCTATTTTAGAATGATTCAAATTTTATTCTATTCTTTCAAAACGAAAAGTTTTGTTTTTCGATTTAATATATATATATTCGTACTCGCGACTAATTGTGATGATAATGATAATTTTTTAATTATTATTATTATTATTATTATTATTATTATTATTATTTTTGCGAATGATAATAATGATTTTAAAAGAAAGAATTTCTAAAGAAAAAAATTTTTTTTTTTATTCCAATAATTATTTGAAGAAGAGGGGGATAGAGAGGAGATACGAAAGTTTTTTGACAATTTTATTTTTAAAAAAAAATTATTATTCATTAGTATTATTATTTATTTAAAAAATAATTCAGTTCTGCCAACTTTGCGTTATTGAATTTTTTTTAATTTAAAAATAAGAAAACGAAAAAAAAAATTTGATTTTCTTTAATCGATTATTTATTTATTTAAATCAATTGACGTTGTCATCTTTTATCAATAATTTATTTTATTTTATTTGAGTTTTTTTTTTACGTTTAAATTGATAATAATAATAATAATGATGATGATAATAATGATATAATCATTTAAAAATCAAATTTGTGTGTAAAATAATAAGGAAAAATAAAAATAAATTAATAAATAAATAATTTTCTTTTAAATAAAATTTTTTTTCTTTGGATTATTACAAAACACTATATCGATTATTGATATTATTATTATTATTATTATTATAACTTATTTATTAATTCAATCTTATTATCGCCCTTTCTCGTCGCATATAAACGATTTAAAAAATAATAATAATAATAATAATAATTTTTCGCTTCGGTTGTTGTTCAATAAGAGAGAGAGAGAGAGAGAAAAAAAATTAAATTAATAAAAAAAAAAAAAAAATCTCCGTCCGGATTTTACTTATAATCTTTTTTTTATTTCGGCCACCCAAAGAACAACTCTTTAATACCATTTAATACTTATTATTATTATCATCATCATCATCATCATTATTATTATTATTATTATTATTATTATTATTTCGATAAAATTGTAAACTGCGTCACTTTTATAAAAAGTTTTTTTTTTACATTTTTTATTTATTTTTTATTTTTTTATTTGTTCTTTATTTAAGGGTTATTTGTATTAATTAATATGTATTTTACATGATTATTATTATTATTGCGATGGAATAAAATTGCAATAATAATAATAATAATAATAAAATATTTATTTATTTATTTATCAATCGATCGATATGTAAATAAAAATAAGCGACCGGTTCGTTCGTGTTGTTTTTTTTTTTTTTTATTTATTTATAAAATGTCTTTAACATTTTAATTCTCACCAGAAAATTTAATTAATAATAATAATAATAATAATAATAATAATAATAATAATAATAATAATAATAATAATAATAGTAATAATAATAATAATAATAATATATTAATGTTTAAAAAAAATGTAAAAGGATAAAATTAAAGACCAGAAAATTTTTTTTTGTGTGTGTAAAACGTGAGGAATAAAAATTTTTTTTGTGGGTTTTCATTTACTTTGTTAAAAGATTTGATTTTAAATTCCTGGAGCGTACTCGACAATAATAATAATAATAATAAATAGTAGTTGTTTTTTTTTTTTTTTATTACAAAAAAAATATTGTTATTGTTGCGATGAATGAAGGTGAAAAATTTTTGCAAGGACGTTGTCGTTGTCGTTGTAGTAAACATGAAAGAGTTTTCGTCGTTTTCGGTTGAGGTTTTCCATTTTGAAAAAATAAAAAAAAAATTTATTATTATTATTATTATTTTTATTACTTTTGCTTCTTTTTTTTTCGGTCTCATTAAAATCATTTACCATATATGTAGATAAAGGTGAAGGAAGAGGAAAAGATAAACGACGTGAAAATATGAAGAAAATTTCAAAAAAAAAAAGTAACAAAATTTTCAAAATATTTACATATGTATGCGACGTGAATCGTTTAAAACTGTTTGTATTATTATTATTATTATCATTATTATTATTATTATTCGCGAGTAATTTAAAGTGGGTACCTTAAATTTATTTTTTTCTATTCGAGTTTTCTTAAAGTTTTTTTTATTGTGCAAGTTTTTTTTTATCATAGTATGGTTTTTACTCACTCATTCGAAGTGTCAGGGTTTGTTCCAAACGCTTTTCTTTGATTTTAGCAGACGAAATTTAAAATTTTCATATCCTTTTCATCATCATCATCATCATCATCTGGAAAATAATAAGGAAAAAAAAATTTTAATTTGATTTTAACGAATAAAAACGAATGAAAGAATATGAAATTCACCCCGAAAAGGAAAGAAAAAAAAAATTGTTTTTCTTTTTCTTTTTTTTACATTTATTATTATTATTATTATTATTATTTAAAAATGGTTCGTGATTCTTCCCTGAATAAAGAAAATCAAAACTGATACCTGACGCAAAAAAAAAAAAACATTTGATACCCTGAGACCTTGGCTCTGGATAAAAAAAAAATGGAAGACAAAACATTAAACAAGAAAAATGAGAAAAATTTTGTTTTTTTTTTCTTTTTTTTTTTTTGAACTTGACAATTTTTTTTTTATTTATGAAATAAACAAAACAGTTATTATTATTATTATTATTATTATTGATAAAAAAGATAATACCACGGCTTTGAAAGGGGGTGGGAAAAAAGGGAAAATTCTCAAAGTTTTCTTATGGAAAAGTCGACTTTTCGTGAAAAACGTAAAAAAAAAAAAAAACTGGAAAAATGTTTTCGGGCATTTTAATTATATGGCGCCACCTTTTTTCCCTCTCTCTCTCTCTTTCAAAAAACGAGGAGGGGGGTTGGGGGGGGAGAGAGAGAAAAAGTCGAATTCAAATTAATGTTAACGACGGAATGACCACGTCTTTATTAATACCCACGTGTTCTCGTCTAAGCGCAACCCGACAATTTATTTATTTATTATTAATTTGAGGGGGGGTTGGTGGGGGAAGAGGAAAATAATAATAATAATAATAATTAGGGTTTTAAGAATGACAGAAAAAAAAAAAATTTTGATAAAATTATTAACGACAAACTATGGATAATTATAAATAATAACTACGTTTTATTGTTGTTGTTGTTGTCGCCGGTTCTGGTGTTGGGCGCCATGTTGGAAAAAAAAATTTAGATGGACGCCATTTTTATTTTTTATACTTTTCTTTGTTCTTTTTATTTCGCTCTCGGATTTAAATAAATAAATTAATTATGTATTTATTTATTTTATAAAATTTAATTTAAATTTTTTTTGCGCGTTAAAAATTATTAATTTGAGTTTGAAAAGAGAGAGAGAGAGAGAAGAAAAATCGTGCCTACGCGCGTTTTATAAAGTTTGTGCGTAATTTAATTTAATTTTTTTTTTAATTGCGACTTTAATAATTCGATTCGATTCGGTACGATTTTTTTTTTAAATAAAAAAATTTTTGTTTTTTATTAATTGTATGTTGCGAATGTTTATTATTAACTTATGTAAGTTTCCCGTTTGGAAATTGAACAAACTACCAACTACTGCCACGTATTTGGGCGACTCTTGTTAAAGCGGTTTGACGTCGGTTTATTGACACTTTTAATTTTTTTTTGACAAGATGGCGACAACGAAAAGAGGAGGAAAAAAAAATTTTTAATGTGATTATTAATTGAGAATTACACGTGACACGTGACAAAAAAAAATTTTGCGCTGTCGCGAATAAAAGGGAAAAATATCTGTTTGCTGTCGTCGTCATGTTTTTTCTTTATTTCTTTTGTTAACGGTCTTTGTTGTTATTATTATTATTAATATTTCGTGATTTAAATATATATTTACCCACGTAATCGAGTGGGTTTAAAAGTTCTCAAAAAATAGGAATCCCATAAAAAGAACTTGATGAAGTTTTGTAAAATTTTTTAACGGTCAAACAAACTTACAAGTCCAAAAAAACTTTTCTGGCCAAGCCTTTGCAAAATTTTTTTTTTTTCTTAAAAAAAAAATATTCAAAAACCATATTTGTAAATTTATGTAGGTTTTCTTTCTCTCACTCCCTCTACCTCTCTCTTTCTAAAAAAAAAAACAAATCAAAAAGGATACGCGAGCTTTTATTTAAAAATAAATAAATAAAAGGTTAATAACATTTAATAAATTTTTTTTACGTGAACTCAAATAAAATCATTATTATTATTATTATTATTATTATTATTATTCTCTCTCTTGCTCTTTCTTTCTCTCTCTCTTTCTTACGTTTTTTTAAAATTCTTTATTATTATTATTATTCTTATTTTGTTTAAATTGAACCAAAAATAAAAAAAAGAAAAAAAAAATAATTGAGATGAAAATGTATTGAAATTTTTACTTTTTTCGTTTGTTTCTTTGTTTGTTCATTTGGCTGGTTGGTTGTTTGTTTGTTTGTTCGTTTTTTCGTTAGTAAACATTAACAATTGTTAAAAATAAAAAGAGAAAAAATTAAATTTCGATTATTATTATTATTATTATTATTATTATTATTTTCCTAATTTTTTTTTTCGTATTGATAATTTTCGTTTGTTAATTAAAAATAAATAAA
>NW_002987851.1:3949-62266 GCF_000006295.1 Pediculus humanus corporis | reverse complement strand
TTTTCCCGGTTTTACGTCTCTCTCTCTCTCTTTTGTTTTTCTATTGTCTCTTCTTTTGTAAAATTATTATTATTATTATTAAGAAATAAACTAATCGTGTAATATGGGTATAATTTGTCCAATTTTTAGGCTCCGTTGTTTTTCTCTCTTTCTCTTCCTCATCGAAAAATAATAATTTAAATAACGAATAATAATCGATACTCGTAGTTTATTAATAATTTAATGTTTTATTGATTTTCAAGTTATTAAAGGTTATTAATTAATAATTATTATTATTTTTTTAAAAATTGATTTCGTCGGTGAACGGATCCTCCCGAATGTTTATTCTTTATAAAAACGTGAAAGAAAATAAAAAATGGCGCGTATTTTCTATTTTTTTTTATTAAACCTTTCGTAATTTTATCATCATCATCATCATCATCATCATTATTATTATTATTATTACTATTACTATTATTATTATTATTATTATTATTATTATTATTATTATTATTATTATTATTATTATTATTATTTTATTATAGACTTGATAATACAAAACGACGAATTTTGATTTGAAAAATAAGAAAAATAATTTTTAATACTATGAAAAAATAATAAAAAAATTTTTTTTTCTTTTCTTTTTCTTTTTCTTTTTCTTTTTCTTTATTAATTTATTGAATGCGTTTGAGGCAAAAAGAAGAAGAAGAAGAATAAGAAGAAAAAGAAAAAAAAGAAAATGAAAAGAAATAAAATAAATTTTTTTTTTTTATTCGAACGCGAGTCGAAGGTAGAAAAAGAAAAAAAAATTTAATTTTAGTCGCCATTTGCAAACTATATAATGATGCATAGTATTGAAATAAATAAAAAAAAAAAAAATTACTTTTGGCTTAGGACCGTGCGTGAGTGCGTGAGTGCGTGTACGTACGTACGTACGTACGCATACGTACGCGTGTGTCGCTAAATAAAAAAAAAAAAAATTATTAATCATTATTATAAAAAAAAAAAAAAAATAGAAAAAGAAAAACGTAAAACGTTATTTTCTTCATCATTTTTTTTTCTTCACATTATCTATCTTCTTTCATTTTTTTATATTATTATTATTATTATTACCATTATCATTATTATCATTTCCTCTACAAAATGATTTGGTTACAACGTAAAATAACCAACGACAAGGTTGCCATCAAAAGAAAAGAGAGAAAAAAAAAAGAAATAATAATAATAATAAATTAAACGTCTCCTCGGAGAATATTAATCATTCACATGCTTCATTTATTCACGTCCGTCTTATAGATTTTTCAATTATCATCATCATCATCATCATCATCATCATTATTATTATTATTATTATTATTATTATCACCATTAATTTTTTTTTTTTTTTTTTTTAAAGATGAAAATTGTACAGAAAATTTTCTCTACCGAGTATAGAAATTATTTAAACGCTTCGAAGGTATGCCTGACTGGGACCGTAATAAGCCACGATTGAAAACGTAAAAAAAAAAAAAATTTTTTGTTTTGTTCTCCCTCCCCTCCCACTCTTTCCCCCTACCTCACCTTCCCCCCGACACGTCGATCGTTATTATTTATTATTATTTTTTTTTTCTTTTCGAGTTTCGAGCATTTATTTATTAATTAATAAAATAATTAATAATTTCGTGATGATTATTACGTACCAAACAAAAAAAGAAAAGAAAAGAAAAATGGAAATTAATTGAGTCGTCGTGATTAAACGTAAAACGTAAAATTTCAATTTGTTAATAATGATAATAATGATGATGATGATGATAATAATAATAATAATAATAATATGTTTTTATCGCGTGAATTATGGAAATGTGGGAGAAGGGATAATCGGAGATGATGACAATCGAAACGACAAATTTAATTTAGTTTTTTTTTTTAATGTTGTTCGTTGTTAGAAAACAGACAGAGTCAGAAAGAGAGGGAGAGAGAAAGAAATAGAGAGGTAGAGTGAGAAAGAAAGAGAGAGAGAGACAAAAGGTTTTTGTTTGTTCGTTTGTTGTTTATAATTTAATTATTAAAAAATTTGAAATTTTTTCTTTTTAATTTTTTTTTTTAAATTCAAATTTTAAGTGGTAAGGATAGGAAATCGAATCGATCGATCGATTCGATTCGATTCTCGATGTAAAAAACCTTCTTCTTTTTCTTTATTATTATTATTTTAATTAATATCGTTTTTTTCTTTTTTTTTTATTTGTTTTCCGAGAAAAGTTAACGGTTTTTAATTAATTATTATTTAATTATCGGAAAAAAGAAAACACGTGACGTTATTAAATATTAATAATAAATCTTACGCAACGAATTTATTAATATTTGAAAAAGAAAAAAAAGAGAGAGAGAGAGGGAGAGGGAGAGAAAAAGGATGGGAAAATCGTAAATGTTTTCGCGTTAAAGAAAAAATGTTTTTAAATTTCGCGCTTGTTTTTTTTTTTTCGTAAAGACTCGACGATCCAACCAATCAGAATCGATATTTTCAAAACAAAAAAAATTTTTTTTTTTTTTCGTAAAGACTCGACGATCCGACCAATCAGAATCCTCTTTTGAAGACTAAAAAAAATTTTTTTTTTTTTTTCGTAAAGACTCGACAATCCGACCAATCAGAATCGATATTTTCAAAACAAAAAAAATTTTTTTTTTACTTATAATTAGGAAAAAACTATGAATATTATTTTTCCGACAATGTTTCCGTTACGAAAAAATTGGGGAGACAAAAACGCGTGAGCTACTCGTTTGTTCGTTTGTTTATTCGTTTATCTGTATAAAAATTAAACGTGGAATTAATTAAAAATAAAACATTTTAAAATGTTGAACTTTAAGAGTACCAAGAAGAATAAGAAAAAAAATTTTTTTTTTTTTTTACCTTGGTATTTTTGCCCACATTTAAAATTATGACAACCGCTCCTAAAATATAATAAGTAATCGGTAAAATATTATTTATTGATTTTTGTTTTGTTTTGTTTTGTTGTTTGTTTGATTTTTTTCGTACGGGTAACAAAAAAAAAAAAATTGCCAGCCAACACAAACACGCACTCACGTACGCACACGCACAGAGAGAGAGAGGAACGGTCGAGATTTTTTTGATTCGGTTTTTTTTATAAATGAATTTAATTGCACGTAAAAACAAAATAATGTTTTGTTTGTTTGTTTGTTTGTTATTGAAGGCGTTCGCGTTTAATTGAAATAATTACGGGGAAGACTGAATGAGAAAAAAGAATACGAGGGATTGAATGAAGCGGTGGATGTTAACTATAATAATAATAATAGTTTAATTTTTATGTATCAAACAATCAACAAACAACAATTTTTTTTTTTTTTTCATTGTCGTAACGGAATTACAAAATAAATATCGTTAGTTAATCGATTTGTGTTGTTGTTGTTGTTGGGTTTATCTTGTAGAAAACATAAAAATTAATAAGATGTGGGGTAATGTAAATCTTTTCAATACATAAAACATAAAATGTTTTTTGTTTTGTTTCGTTAGAAAAATGGAAGAGTTTGAACGGTAATAACTTGTACATTTCTCCGAATTAATCCCCGTCGCAAATCCCGATCAAAATTGTTGTTGTTTTCTTTTCTTTGTCAATAGTGTTAAATTTTCGCCGCCATTTTTAAAAGTAATTTTTTTTTTTTTTGATGTTGCCGAAAGCCGATGCCTCGAACACACTGTCAAACAAATTCAGTGGTCGACATGTTTTTTTTTTTTTTTTGTACGCGGTTGTCGAATGACGTCGAATATAAATTTTAGAAAAACTCGAATCCACGTAAACTCATAATTCAAGAAAAAAAAAAAAAATTGTAAAATGGGTACCCCCCACGCTTTTCTTCTTTTCTTTTCTTCGTTGTCGTTCATCCTCGTCATCGTTTCGGACAAAGTTAAAGTTTGTTGTTGTTGTTGTTATTAATAACAAATAGAATGGCGTTATCATTGCCCAAAATAAAATTAATAAATAAGTAAATTTATTAAACGCGGGGGGGATTTTTATGGATTATATGGATAAAATTAACTGGTTCAGGTTTTTTTTTTTTAACACCCAGAGAAAAAAAAAACTAAAATTTTTTTTTTAAATTTATGATTTGATTTTACCTCAAAGTCAAATTTTCTTTTAAAGGCAAAAAGAAAATGGCGGCGGCGCAACAAAAGAAATTTTTTTTTTTGTCTTATTTTCTTTTTTGTTTTTTTTCCCCTCGCGTTCACCGTCACGCGCGTTTTTCTTTTTTAGAATTAAACGCAACGTTGTTGAGATATTGCGTTTGTTTTGCGGTTGTTGTTGTTGTTGGTAAATAAATTTTTTCGGATAATTATTATGTATTTAAATAAAAGATTCCGTAATTTTTTTTAAATGTTTAAAGTTTATTTTGTATGCGATGCGAAATCGTTGGTAATAAAAAATTTTCCCGAAGAATTGAATTTTGTTGTTTTTTTTTCTAAATTCCTTTCGGCAATTATAATTATTTTGGGGGGCGTTTCGGTACCGTGTTCGGGTACTTTTTTTTTTTAACTATGCCTTACAAACGATCGAAAACTCAATCACACGTATTTGAAAAAAGAAGAAGGAGGGAAACGTATCATTGCGTGTTTAACGTAATTTGTAGTATTTTATACAACTAATTGTGAGTTTTTTGTCCTCTCTCTCTCTCTTTCCCTCTCTTTCTCACTCTTAAAAAAAAGGGTATTAATGAGTTTTCGAACGAAAGGAAAGATTTTATTATCATTATCATTAACACTCAAATTTTTTTTTTTTTTTAAATTTAAATTTTAAAACGAGAATATACGATTTTATTTTTTTTCAAATTTCATTTTTTTTTTTTTTTCTATTATAATTTTATCGATTATTAATTTATCGATGGATCGATCGATCGATCGATTGATTGAATGATTCGTTTTCTCGTGCTCTTTACGTAAAAATTTATGGAATATAAAAATTGATTGATTGATTGATCAAAAGGGGATAAAAAAAAAAAATTACCTCTCAGCGTATATTTTTATTATTATACCGGGTAATTAATGGCGGTTTTTTTCTTTTTTTTTAATTGTAACATTTTTGGCGCGAAGTTTTATTATTATTATTATTATTTTCGATTTTTTTTTTTTTAATTAATAGATCATCGCGTTAATTTACTAAAGTTTTGCCTCGAGAAAAATTTCAAATGCGGTTGGTTTGATGTCGGACCGAATGTCGTACGCGTTTGAAAAAAAAAAGAAAAAAAATTTAATTTTTCATTAAGTTATTGTTAATTTATTATTATTATTATTATTATTATTATCTTATTTAAGGAAAAAAATCTTCCCCTCCCCTTCCTCGGAGAGACGGTATTAAATTTTAATAATTTTATTATTATTAATTCGAAAACATTTTTTTTTTGTTAGGTGCGTTTGTAAGAAACAAAAAATATAATAATAACGCGAGCGAATGAATGGTTTCGTATGTGAATCGTTTTTTATTTCTCCCCACTTTCCCTTTTCCCCCTTTCCCCTCTCTGACTGCTCCTCACTTTTATGTTTTTCTTTCAAACTTTATAAATCGTCGATTCAAAAAAAAAATAAATAAATGAAAAGGCGAAATGATGAAAAACCTTTTTCATATCGATTTGTCACACACAAATTATGGTTTTTATTATTATTAAATTTACTTTTTCCTTGTCTAATCTATAATCACGTCTATTAGTTTTCTCTCTTTTTGTTTTCCTTTTTGTTTTTGCCGGTTTAATGTCTACTAAACAAGAAGAAGAAGCAGAAGAAAAATAAAAAAAATAAAAAGGCCGATTCCATTGCGCGATTTATAACGAAAGGGGCGGCGTAATTGGAGAATGGATCATTTAAATTAACCTTAAATAATTTTTTTAAATAAACGTTAATAATTATCATTATCGTTATTGTTATTGTTGTTGTTGTTGTTCTTGTGGTTGTTGTTATAGTCGTCGTTAATTATTATATTAAACTTGCGAGTGCAAAAATTTCGAAAGTTTTCGACGGGTTTTTCTATCCCGATAAAAAAAATTTGTTTTCGTTTATCATTATTATTAAAAAATAATAATAACAATAATAATAATAAGTATAAACGTTTTTAGAGAGGTGTAAATTAATATATATTATTATAAATATATATTTTGCGGTGGTTTTCGGTTCAAAGTGTTAAATATCAGTAAAAAAAAAAAAAAAAATCGATATAGAAATTACCTTTCAGGTTTTTTCTTTTTTCACGAAAAAAAACCTGAAATTTTAATAAAAAACCTACAATTACACTATGGTTTTCCTACCCTTCTCTCTCTTTCTCCCCTTCTTCTTCCCTCCCCTCCCTCGTCGTGAAACGGAGTAAGAGATGCGAAAATGAAAACGTTTATTTTACAATTTTTTTTTTAAATATACGCAAATGTCCTTAAGGATATATAATTTTAATTTTTTTTGTGTAACAGTTGAGGAGGTGAAAATAAAGAAAAACCTTTGGGTAGATCAGAAGAGAAAATTTTTTTGTGTGAAACTTAAAATTAATATGGAAACCAAAAAAAACCAAAAACAAAACCAATAAAAAAAAAAGGTGAAAAATTTAAATTATATTTATTAAAATGTAAACGTTTTGCGGAATGTAAACGCGGACGCGCGTATCTTCGTTTTCATCTTTCTATAATAATAATAATAATACTGTTCAGAAAATTAAAAAAAAAAAAAAAATTATTATTATTATAATCATCGTCACCTTTTTAAATTTTTTATATTTTTTTCTTCATTCACTCGATCAAGAGCAGAGATTTAAAAATTTGTTTACGCGCGTACGTACGCACTCACGCACATTTGCAGGACGTACGCGCTTTATAAAGAGATTTTTAATAAAATGCGTAATTAATTAATTTTAAAAAAAAAAACAAGTTTTGGTTGAGTGTTAAACGACAAAAATAATAATAATAAATCACGAATTTTGTTTGTACGCTACTCTGGATTAAATCCTCAGCGAATTACGTCAATAATAATAATGATGATGATGATAATGATAATATAAAAATTTAATTTAATATTTTTTTTATTAAAAATTTTAGTAGTTGGGAGAAACTGTTTTTCACATGACCGTCATCATTAAATATTACTTTTTTTTTTCTATTCGCCATTTTTTTTTTCAAATGCAAATTCCAATGATATTAACATGAAAATGTAAATTAAGTCGCTACCGTAAATTAACAAGTTTTAAATTTGTTGAAGAGAGAGAGAGAGAAAAAAAGAATCGGTTAATGAAGACGTTTTTTTCTCTCACACGCACGCAAAGAAAGGACCATTTGAAAATTTTTATACGAGTTTGTTTGTATTTGTATATTATTATGCATGCACGTATATTTTTTCTTCTGCTATTCCTCTCAACCCTTCTTTACCATCTTCTCTTCTTCTCATCATCATCTTAATTTTTTCCTCCCCCCTCCGACTATTTTCGAGTTATTAAATAAAATGATTTTTAGAAAAAAGAAAAAAAAATTTCCAAACCTTTTCTTTCTCTCTCTTTTTCTTCCTCTCCCATCACGTTATTTCGTATTCGTTTTTCTCTTCGGGGTGTTTTTAAATTATTATTATTATCAATTTTTTTTCTCTCTTTTTTTTTGTTAACAACAATTTGTGGTCAATTATTAATAAATTATTTAATTACCTTAAAATAACACGTCTCGAATTCGACCGTTATTTATTTTAAATATATATTTTCATGGATTATTATCATTATTATCATCATTATTATTATTATTAGATTTTTCGTTTATTGACGTTTTTTCCGAAAAAAAAAAATCCGATAATTAATTATTAATTCGAGTTTTTTTTTTTTTTTTTTTTTTAAACGAACGTGAAAATATTTTCGATGAATTCCTCACGAAAAGCAAAAAAAAAATTTTTTTTTTTATTTGGGGAGGCGTTCAATTTTCACGACGGTTACGCGATCGTTCATTATGATAATGATAATAAAAGAAAGAAAAAAAACTCACCCAATAATGAAAATCTAGTTTTTTTCCCCCGCCTCGAAATCGTTTTTGTGAAAAATGCGAAGGCTAGAAAAAAAAAAAAAAAACAAATTTATTATTATTATTATTGTTATGGTTGTTGTGGTTGTCGTTGTTATGTGAGGAGCCGGTCGACTCGAAAACGTTTTAATTAATTTTTGAGCGGGGGGACCAGGGGACAGGGAGAACGGCAATGGAAAAGGAAATTTTTTTTTTTTCCTTTTTCTCTCTCCATAAATCTAATAACGCGAGCGTTTAAACGGATAATTAATTATCATAATTAATGTGACATATAAATAATGTCTCGTTACGTAAAAAAAAAAAAAAAAATGGCGGTCGAAAGCCGAGAGAAAAAGAAAAAAAAGAAAAAAAAAAACTTTTAACGGTGCATTCAACTTTAATTTTATTATTATTAATATTATTATTATTATTATTATTATTATTATTATTACGTATTAAAATTTTTTTTAAAAAAAGATTGATTGTACAATTATGTCAGAGAAACGGAGATAATTTATTATTATTATTATTATTCGTAGAGGATTCATGCCGCGAAAGAACGGAAGGTAAAAGATATATATATGTTATTCGTATGGATGTGAACGTGGAGAAATGAGCACGCGAACAGTTAGGGGCACACCCACGCACACACAGAACATTTAATGGAGAAGGAGAAAGAATCGGAAATGGTTTTAATGACGTGTTAATTTATGTTTCCGACATAAACATAATCTCGCGGATTTTTACAATAATAAATAAATGTATGAGTTGTTGCATTCATCCCGAAGGATTCGTTCACATGATGCAAGCCTTGGGGTCGTCGTAATTGTATTAGAAAATGTTACAAAACAAAAAAGGTTACCCCGTAAGGAGGATTAACCTCCAGAAAAAACAAAACAGGTAGCTCGTAAATAACATTTGTAATAAATCACAACCGGATCGAAAAAGAGAAGAAAAGAATCGGATGAAGAAAGAAAGAGAGAGAGAGAGAGAGAGAAGAAAGTTTTGTACGTTAAATTCACGGAAAGGTTATGAATGAAAGGTTATTGGTAGTGTTCATGCAAAAAAAAAAAGGTTGATTCTCACATACTAGAGAGAGAGAGAGAGAGAGAGAAAATGTGTTGCGTGAGTTTGAGTCTAAATCACCTTGTTTTGTTTCTTAGGAAAATCCGTGACCCCAAAAAAAAAAAAAAATAGAAAAAATTTGTCACTGAACTCCTACAAGTTGGTGACGGCGGAGGTTAATCCGCTCCCTTTGAAACATCTCATGTCGGTGGCAGCGGCGGTGGCGGTGGCAGTGGCAGTGGCGGCGGCGACACTTTATGCCAACGTGAGAATGGTTTTCTGGGTGTGGGAGATTTAGGTCAAGAACTGAATTCGTGCGATACTCGTGTAGGTTCATAGAAGGTTGTTTGTTTGTTTGTTTGTTTGTTTATTTATTTATTTATTTACTTTTTCCCCCCGTTCGATAAAAAGAGACGTCGTTTTTATTTTATATTATTTTATATTTTTGAAAAGAAATCGTTGTGAAATAAATTTAAAAAAAAAAAAGACAACAATCCCTTGGGGGAATGTTCTGGAATGAAATCATTCGGGGAATGAAAAAAAAAAAATTTATTTTTAAAACGTCGGTTTTTGATTGTCGGTTGTTATTATAAATAATTTATATATTCGCGTAATTTGTTGTTGTTTTTTTTTTCGAAAGATATTTATTTCTTTGTCACATAATTTTAAAACAACAACATCGGCATAGTTGTTATGATTATAAGGAGAAATGGCGGGAAAATAATTTACGTTTCAAAAGTAGAAAAAGAAGACGAAAAAAAATGGAGATGGAGATGGATAGTAGGCGGTAATGGAGAAAATATACACGGGCCACAAAATATGACTCTAAACTTGAAGAGAACCATTAAATACCAAACTTTTATTCTTTCTCTTCCTCATCTTATTTCCTCGAGGGTCGCACTCACGCATACACGCACGTACGCACACGCACACACGTCTATGCAGCATTCGGTTGTTATTTTGTATAAATCCGAGCAAAAATAAAAAGAACACACCTTAAATAAATTATTACGTTTTTTTTCTCACCGCTCCCCCTCTCTCTTCCGTTTCGTCTTCTCTCCTCTCTTCTCTTCTCATCTACTCTCGATTCCTTTTTTGAAAAGTTTGTTACTTTGGAATTTTATGCGAGGAAAGATGTTAACCCGAAAAAAAAAAAACATCGACTGCGATGACGATGATGATGATGATAAAAAAGAACCGACCGACGGACGACTACCTGATTTTCGTGAGCCTGACATTTCTTCGATCATTATTATTATTATTATTATTATTACGTCGAAGAGGTAAACGCGCCAATAATTTACTATGTCGTGAAGTTTTTTTTTTTTTTTTTTTTTTTTATATTTTTTTGGTAGCTTATTCGACTTCACATTAAATCGTTTTTAATTTATTTTTATAACATTCGGTCAATTTATTATTATTGTTGCGGTTGTTGCGGTCGTTGTTGTTGTTGTTGTTGTCGTTATTATTTTAATAAATAACAAAAAAAAAAAATTATAATAAATGTTTATGCTTTGGTTTTGCATTTACCATTTATTTATTTATTTATTTATTTTTTCGTTTTTTTTTTTGAGGTAACCGGAGGGTTTTAAATAGTTGCTGCCACGATGATGATCGTTTAAGTTTCGTGCAGGAATAAAAAAAAAGAAAAAAAAAATAAGAAAAATGAAACGTGTTGAACGCGATTTTTTTTTTTTTTTTACCTTTCGTACATAATATTTTCGAGATTTTTTTTTTTTATTTGTTTTTTTTTTTAAATTTAAATTTAAATTCGTCGAAAAGTGACTGACTGACTGACAGGCAATACATTAATTTTCTTATGTTAATATTAATAAAAGAGAGAGAGAGAGATGGGAGGAGAAGGAGGAAAAGAAGGAGAAGAAAAAATTGATTTTTTTTAGCATCGGTAATTTTCCACGGGTTTCGTTTCGTTTCGTTTTTTTTTTTTCAATTTAAATTTTTCTTATTTAATTTTTTTCGCGCCCGAGGAAATTGTATTCTTTTTCTCTCTCTCACACACACACTCTCTCACTCACTCTCTTTTTCCGAATTTTTTTTTTTTAAAGAAAATCATACGTTGGGGGGAAAAAATCAATCGAAAGATGATGATGATATGTTTTGTGTCACATTTTGTGAGTTTGCAGTTATCACGTGATATTAAATTTTAAAAAATTATTTACTTCCGTTTTATCACGAAGAAAAATGGAGGAGGAATAAGAGAAGAAGATGAAGAAGAAGAAAAAATTTTTTTTTTTTTTTTTTTTTTTTTAAGAGAACGTAGTTTAACAATTATCGTCTGTGAACCAAAAGTCGTAAATCACTTTTTTTTTTTTTTTGTTAACGTTGGCGTGGACATTCCACCATTAAGCAATAAAGAATCGTTTCGGTTTGAAAAGTACTTAACAACAACAACAACAACAACCACAACAATAACCTCGCGAGCAGGTTTTTGTTTCTAATATTTATAATTGTATGCAAAAGATATGCGTTTCTTAATAGGTTTCCTATCACACACCACGTAATGTAAATAAAACGTTACAATTTTTTTTTTTTTTTTTTTTGTTACCTTCAACAACAATGTTTCTTTGTTTATCCAATAGTCAATATATATAGGAAGAAAAAGAAGACGATAATGATGATGATAATGATGATATGAATAAGTTCAAGTACGATTTTACGAGTCGTTAATATAAAAAAGATGCAAAAGGGCGAATGGGGGGAATCATCGAATGATGGAGGATACGCGCACGTGCGCACGCGTGCGAAAAAAAAAACCTCGCGGAAAGTTGTGGATAAATTTTAAATGCCGAATCGAATGATCGCATATTAATAAACGTCCATCGAAAAATATTATTTACGATCGATTTTTACTGACGAATAATAATAATAATAATGTTGCCCGGAAAAGAAAAACTCGTTTTGAAAATTCTTTTCTTATTATTATTATTTTTTCGTTTGTTTGTTTGTTGGCGAGAGAGAGAGAATTCGTTCCTTTATTCGTGGGGTATAACGAAAAGGTTTTTTGTGCTTGACGTCATTCGATATCTCACGTTAGGACCGAGTTATTATAAAAAAAAAGTCTTTTACAAAAAGTCGGAAATATCCTCGTAGTAATAATAACAATAATAATAATAATAATAGTATTAATAATAACGATATTAATTACAATAAAAGATTCGATCGGTGTTAAAAATATAATAAGAGTTTCGAGTTAATTTTTAACGAGATGTTAAAAAACTTTCCATTTCCGGTTTTTAAAATTCACTGCATTCTGGAATCTGAAACGAGATGAGAAGAACGATCGCATCATCATCATCATCATCATCGTGTAAATTAATTTTAAGGGAAAACGACGGCCTTTTATTAATTTTCTTTTTTTTGAAATGTTTCTCTCTCCTCCTTTGCCTCCCGGCGCGCGTTTTCGACATTCGAAATTTTTAATTATCCATCGGTAAAAGATTTTTAAAAAAATAAAGATGGCGGTGATAGAAAAGATGATGATGATGATGATGATGGTTCGCGATATGTCTAACAAAAAAAAAAAAAAAAAGAAAAAGTTTGATCGTTTTTAAAATCCGTTTGTTTTATCATTTTTAATGACATTTACTATTATTATTAATATTATTATTGTTGTTGTTTTATTATTATTATTATATTTATTTTGGCATTCATAATATGATGATGATGATGATGATGACACATGAAAACAATATAAGAGTGTCGAGAAGAAGAAGAAGAAGGAGGGTTGGGCGAATATTAATTGGAATTTTTGCCAGTGATGATGCATCGATGACTAATTAACATTCTGAATATACACGTTGTTGTCGTCGTTTATTATTTCTTTTATTATTATCATCATCATCATTGGTGTTATTAATATTATTATTATTATTATTATTATTATTATTATTATTATTATCTACCACTGACACTGAAGTGTATAATTTAAAAAAAAAAAAATTTAAATTTAAATTTTTTCATTATTTTTATTAGCGAAAAGAATTAATTTTTTTTTTTTTTTTATCTCGTAATCCGTGGCATCTATCTAAAACCACGTTAATTTTATTTTTTTCGTACCGTTTCGCATTTGACATATCGTAAATTCTTTTTTTTTTTTTTTTTTTTTTTTTTTTAAATGGACTCGAAAACTTGAAGTTTTTTTTTTTTTAACGTTGGCAATAATTTTTGTTAAGATCTTGTGTGTGCGTGCGTGCGTGAGATGATCGATTGTCTGCGTCCACGATTTGAAATTTTTTTATTAATTAATTTTGATTAAAAAACAAAAAATTTCCAAATGTCCCTCAAGGGCGTGGGTGTATCAATAAGCCAAAAAAAAAAAAATCATTAAAACTTTCGTTTGTTCGTTCGTTTGTTCGTCAAATGTTAATCGGATTTCGGCGGTTGACCTTTGGAAAATATGAGGAAAGAGGAGAAGAAGGGAAAAGAATGAAGAAAGAAAGACAAAAAGGAAGAAGAAGAAGAATTTTTTTTTTTTTTGTTTCTAAAGAATGGTTTCGAGTGTTTGTTAGGTCGCGAACAATCGTACAAGTGACAGATTTCACGTCTTATCCTCATGATTAATGCTCATACGAAATTAATACGTAACTTTTTTTTTTTTATGCGACTTGGCGCACACACACTGGAGAAAAAGCAGGAAAATAAAGGGAGGGAAAGGGTAAAGGTGGGGGGAAGTGGTGGGGAAAGGGACCCAATGAAAAAGATACAAAGAAAGGAGAGAGAAAAAAAAGAAGTTTCTTTTTATTTTTGATATAAATTTCTCTGTACTTTTTTTTTTCGATTCGCGCGTGCGAGAAATCGTTTTGATGAATTATTCTCTTTCTCTTTCTCTCTTTTTGTTTGTCGAATCGACAAACGACAAAGTTTTGTAAATAACGATCAAAAGCTCAAACGATTATTCGCTGACGGATTTTGAAAAAAAAATTGTTTGTTGTTGTTTTCCTTTAAAATTAAAACCGTTTAATTTTTTTTTTCTGCAACAAACACGGGCTACAAACGTTTTCAATTTTTTGTTTGTTCTCTCACGTATCATCATACTTTTTCCGGTTGTTTATTATTATTATTATTTTTCGCATAACGATCCGTAACTCAACGATAACAAACGACGAAAAAAAAAAAAGTTTTAGTGAATGAAAGTTAGTTTTTTGTTTGTTACCCTTGGAAATCCATAGAATAAAATTTAAATTAAACCGAAAAAGAGAGAGAGAGAGTGAGAGATTAAGAGAGAGAGACAGAAAAAACGCTTATTAAATTTTTCGGGTTAAAAAATAAATAAATAAATAAGTAAATAAATGATTCGACGATAATAAAATCCAATGACGGGAAAATTTATTTAATTTTAGTAATGACTCTTTTTTTTCTCTCTTTCTTTCTCTGCTACTATTGTAATTATTATTATTATTATTATTATTAATAATAATTTTACATTTGATGAAAATTTCGTGTTGTTATAATGAGTTGGGGAAGTGTCGTCACGCACTTGTTTCCTTTTATTATTATTATTATTATTATTATTATTATTATTACCTTTTTTTTTTTTTAAACGTTTTAAATTATAGGCATTGAATGCTTTAGTTAGGACATGTTGTCTTTTTATTATTATTATTTTAATTGATAACGTAATCACCGTAACGGGAATTTTTTTTTCAAAAAGGACGATTCTGATTGGTTGATCGTCGAGTCGGTGTGAAAATTTGTCGATTTTCAAAGGAGAAATGAATGAAAGGAGACTTTGTTACGTTCGGGCGGTAGTAATAACGGTTGGGATTCGATAATTTTTTTTAGTGGTAAACGACCTTCGAAGAACGTTCTTCGTCTTACGAGTTGGGGAAGGAGTAAGGGGAATGAAAAACGGGTGAAGGAAAATAAAAAAAATTGATGAGAAAACTTTAAAATGGCGAATGTTGCAAAAATCGTCGTTTGCTTTGTGAAAAATTTACATTTGTAACGTGTCGAATGTTTTTTTTTTGCCACCGAAATGTTTTTTCTCTTTTCTTTTCTTGTTTTTTTTTTTATTTCTTGTCTTTTCTTTTCTTTGTCTTTTTTATCAGAATGATTGATGTACGATAAGAGTAAAAAAAAGAAAAAGAAAGAAGAAAAGGAAATCAATTTAATAAAATAATAATAAATTTTTAATTCGTTTTTTAACGTTTGTGATATAAAAAATTTAACGACTTAATAATAAATCTTTTTATCATTTCTATCGTATTTAAAATTATTATTATTATTGTTATTATCATCATCATCATCATCGTCATTTTTATTTTAATACCTGGAGGAGTAAAAAAAAAAGAGAGGGGGTGGAATAGGAAAATTTATTTTGTGTAAAATGTTTACGAATGAAAATTAATAAAAAAAAATAAAAAAAAAAGTGAGGAGGAAGAAGAGGAGGAGGGGGGAGGAGACTTGTGATCGACTTCAAATCTTATTGAATTTTTTTTTTCAAGGTCAAAGGTCACTTTTCTTTTCGCGTCAGATTTATTTTTTTTTTCGAATTTCCTTTTTGTTTTTTTTTTAGAATTTATTTCCCGTAGTTGTTTTTTTTTAATACGTTACAAATTGATTGATTGCTCTTCGATTATTTTATTATTATTATTATTATTATTATTATTATTATTATCATCATCATCATCATTATTATTATTATTATCATTATTATTATTCTAATAATTTCCTTTCGACTTTTAAAATTTTTCAAAACGTGTTTGTTTCGAATACGAAAAAAAAAAGAAGGAAAAAAAGAAAAATTTCATTCGAGATTTTATTTATCCGACGTTTGATTTGACACTTGCACACTGACCTGCATGAACGAAAAATTACGACGTTGTTTGTTGTTTGTTGTTGTTGTTGTTTTTGTTGGTAAAAATGAAGAAATAAATAAATAAAAACCCGGAAGACGTGGGACGTCGCGAGCGAATCGCGGTTGGTTGTTCGTGATAATAAAATCGTTTGTTTGTTTGTTTGTTCGTTTGTTTGCCTGTAGCGAGGGATGTTCCTTTTGTTTTTTTTTCCTTTTACAGATGATGGAAAATCGTTCTAGAATTTTATTAAAATGTTATTTCAAATTTTGTAAAAAATCGTCGTGGCAGCTACAAACGGAACCGTATTCGACGCGAAATAACAATTTGTCAGGTTACGTTAAAAAAAAAAAAAAAAAAAAAAAAAAATAATAATAATAATAATAATAATAATCATAATCATAATGAATAATTTTTTCTTCTGCTCGAATTTTTTTTATTATTATTATTTTCATCTTTTTTTTCTTTCTTTCTTTCTAATAGTTATTTTTGATTTATTTTTAATTTGAAGCTTCTGAAATTTGTTTTTTTTTTTTTTAATCATCTCACTTTTCAGGTATTTAACTAATAATAATAATAATAATAATAATAATAATAATAAAAATTTATGTTTTCACGTCGAACGGCGTCGTCGTTACACGTGATTATTCTTTTTTTTACGTTTTTATTTTTAATTAATTGATTCTTTTTCTCTCTCTCTTTTTTTTTCTCTTTCTTTTTCGGCATTATAGGTGGCACGTTTTCATAGGTGGTCTTGTCACTTTCACGTGTTTTCGTAATTATTATCATTATTATTTATTTAGTCGAGTTTTTTTTTTTTTTTTTGTTATTTGGCTTTCGGTGTTTTAATTTTTTTTTTTAATTTTTTTTTCCTCGATTGAAAATTTTGAAGTTTGTTGATCTTGATTTTACATTAGAAGAAGTCAAAAGTTCAACGAGTCACTCTCTCTCTCTCTCTCTCTCTCTCACTTACTATCTCTCTTTAAAACAAAAAATGATTTTCGGGCAAAGTTCAAAATTTTTAAATAATACTTTTGTTGTTGTTGTTGTTCTTTTCTTTTTCAAATTTCGAGATTCTTGACTTTTGAGTGTGTTGTCTTCGGTTCTTTTTTTTTTTTTTTTAATTTCGACGGCAGAAGGTACGAGTACTTTAAAAAAAAGAGGGAGGATGGGGGTAGGGGAAAAATTACGAAAGTTAATTGAATACTATTTTATTTAAAAATAAATTGAGAAGGTTGGTGGACAGAAAATATGGCCTCGAGATTTTTTTTTTTTTTTTTATTTACCGGTTTTTTTTTTTTTTTTTTTTTGGTTCGGGGGGACAATGAAGCGTAATAACATGCCACTCCCATTTATGCGCTCTAACCTCCTTGGGGGCCACTCACTTAATTCGCCACTGACTCATTCTTCGAAAAAAAAAAAAGAAATAATAATATAACTAATTGTATCTAAATTATCCACGCTTCTAACTTAATTATACCCGATGCGCGAGAGAAGAAAATTTTTTTTTTGGCGTTAAAAACTGCGAAAATTATTTATATATATAGTAAATTAAAAATGTTGGACATTTTAACAAAATGGCGGCGGGGGCGGAAATGGAGAGAGAGAGAGAGAGAGAGAGAGAGAGAGAGAGAGAGAGAGAGAGAGAGTAAAAGTGAGAGATTGCGGAGTTGTAAAAACAAAAATATGGACGAAATATCGAAATCGTTTATTTATTATTATTTGTTTTGTATTTGTGTGAAAAATTCAATATTCAGTCGTGAGTTTCGAATAGTAATAATAATGATAATTATAACCTTTACACCCCCCGCCCCCCGCGAGTCCGGGCCCGCGTTTGGAAAAACGGTAGCCTTTAGGTGAAACGGTAAAAAAAAAAAAAGAAGCCAATAGACGTCTCGTACGCTAACTCAAACAAGCCGAAGGGTTATTTTTTTTTTTTTTTGGAAAAGATGGAGAAAAAAAATTGCTGGAGGCTCCAGCGTTTTTTTTTTTCAATTCTCAATGCTGCTAATATGTTTATTTGCATGCTAACTTAAATTTATGCGGGTTTTATCCAGAGGGTAGGCATCGTGATGTGTGTGTGCGTGTTGTGTAGTCGTCTCGTGCACGACGAATTTTCATCGAAAATACACATGTGTATATAAATATGCCTTTGTTTTTTTTGGGGGGGAGGGGAGGGGCTCGGCCATCATCTTTCCGTACCACCACGAATTTACGATCATTTGCGTGACATTTTGACGTGAAAATTTCATCTTATCAGTTGTCTTCACTTATAAAATAATTTGTAAAATATTGATATGGTCGTCGTGTTGTTTGTTTGTTTGTTGTTTGTTATTTGGTGTGTCACGTCATCAATACACGCCGCGCGTACGAAAAATGTTTATTTTTTTTTCTTGTTTTTAAATTTTTTACTCGACCAATGGGTAAAATAAAATGAAAAAGTTTTTTAATAATATTAAAAAAAAAATTAAAATTCCAGGAGCGTCATTTTTAATTTGAAATTTTCTTTCGTTTTTTCTTTCCTTTTTTATTTACTCGTACGAAAGGTTTAAAAAGGTTTAAAGTGTGTATATATATATCTCTCTACCTTTAACCTTTTTTCGTTTATATTTTCCTCTCCCCCGTTTTTAGATCGGGCCAAGCTACAAACCGCGAAAGAAAAATAATTTTGTGGAAAAAATCGAAAGATACAAAAAGAGAGAGAAAGAGAAAGGGAGAGGAAGGGGGGAGAGAGAGATAGAGCGTTGAAAGAAATTTTTTTAACGATTTCGTTGCAATTTTTTTTAATGTTTCTCGTTTAAAAATGTTGCAAAAAAAAAAGAAATAAGGAAAAAATAAAAAAAAAATGTTTTGAACAATATCGTAAAAATTTAAAAGCAGAAGAAATAAATAAAGAAAGAAGGAAATTTGTTGTTGTTGTTGTTGGAACTCGTGAATGATGTAAGAAAGAAGGCTAATCACGTACCTGTTAAACGAGTGGGAGTTTTTTTCTTTTTTTTTTTTTTCTAGTATATTAGACAAGTTTCGAATTAGAATTTTTTTTTTTTTTTTTATAAAACTACCGAGTTACTTTAAAAAAAAAAACGATCGATTTTTTTTTTGTTATTTGTTATCGATCGAAAATCGATTATTATTAAATAAAAAATAATTTTTACGACTTTTGATTACAAATTTTTTTTTTTGCTAAATTTTATTGTTTTTATTATTATTATTATTATTAATTGTTAATTTTTTTTTTCTGCTGCCTATATTTTGTTTAAAACGGTTCCTCTAACGGGGGGAAGAGGGAAACGATTTTTTAAAAGATTATTCGGGGCGCAAATAAAAATCAGCGGATCCTTTTGGGTTCTTTTAAAAATGGTGGACACGAAAAATTTGACAATTAGTTAAATTCACGCGACGAAATTCGATTCGACTAAATTTTTTTTCATTCGTATAATAATTTAAAATGTGCGACCGACTGGTCGAACTAAAATCGACAACAACAACAACAACAATTTTAGCCCACACTCGGTGGCAACACGCTGAGGTGTGGGCTGAATGACTTGCTGGCTGGTTGGTTGTTGTTGTCTTGGTCGTCGTCGTCGTCGCCATCGTCGCCATAGTAATAATAATTTGCTAAAATTTCATTCATTGAATGTTTTTTTTTTTTTTTTTCATCTTGCTCGGTAACGGTAAGGTAAAAGAACTCGAATTAAAAAACAACCAACTTGAGGTTTTAATTGTTTTGTTCGAAAATAATAATAATAATAGAAAGAGTTTTCATCGTATACCGGAAATTAATGACGACGGATATGATATTAATAGGGAAAAATAAATGATATTGTCGAATTGACGTGACAGGTAACGTTAGGCCAAAATTTTGAATTGTTGTAAAAACCAACGCGTGGTCGACAAAACAAAACCTTTACAATACAACCGTAAAAATTATTATTATTATTATTTGGTTTGTTTTTTTTTCTCCACGCAATAATTAATCATTTACGTAAAAATGCAAAAAAGATTTATGGCGATTCGATTTTTGTGAGACAATAAAAAACCGGAAACAAAAAAAAAACAAAAAAAACTAGAGTAGTAAAACAAGGATAAAGTTTGTCGTTTTAGAAATGTTTGTCGTGAAAATAAATTTGTATATCGACATGAGTAAAAGTAAAATGATGAAATTCAACTTTTGTATAATCTAATTTACGGCAAACAAAACAACAACCACAACCACAACAACAAACACGGACAACACAATATATCAGGCACACGCTAATAATAATATTTCAATGATCATAAATCGTTGTTTAGTCATTTTAACTACGTACGTGCGTTCCATAAATTTCTTTTTTTTTTTTTTACGTTTGTGGAGAAAATAAATTTTCTAGGCGCCAGGAGGGGAAGAAGGGGAGAAGGAGAAGGAGGGAGGGAGGGGAAAAGAAAAAAAAATTATGTCGCGGTAAATTATGGAAACGTTTTACTGGACAAAAAAAAATGATTGATTGATCGATTGAAAGTCGCGAGCGAGAGGGATCGACGTCATCCAAACCGGAAATACGATAAATATATTTTTTTTATCCCCTTTTTTAATTCCCGCGTTTTTTTTTATACCGATAATAAAATAAATTGTCGAAAGTATGTGAAATTATTATTATTATTATTTTCTGGGTTTTCAAGTGAGTTTAATGGTTTACCGTCTATTTAATTGCTTTAAAAAAAAAAAAAAACGCTCGGCGATGACGTCAATGACGATGACGATGACGACGACGATGATTGTGTCAGTTTTTAAAATAATAAAAAGTATTAAATTATTATTATTATTATTATCATTATTATTATTAATTTTTTTCCGTCATTCTTCGTCGATTTAACAAATTTGCATTTTGTGTGTGCGTGTGTCGCGCTATTCAAATCGACGAGTTCAAATAGTTTTAAAGATTTAAAAAATACGGTTGTGGATAAGAAAAAGAAATAAAAAAAGAAAAATTACTTTAAAAAAAGAAAGAGATAGAGATAGATAAATAAAAAGAGTAAGAGAGAAAGAGAGAGAAAAGGAGAGTGGTAATAATAAATGGCCCTATGAATTTAAATATAAAACGATAACAAAAGAGCATTCGAAGAGGAGCATAATGAGGAGATGGCAGTTAGATGGCACGAAATAATAATAATAATAATAATAATGATAATGAAAATTCGGAACGACAGAAAATGGTGATGCCACTTAAAACTCGCGACAAGGAAGGATTATTAATAGATTTTTTTTTTTTAAATTATTTTTAAAATGATAAAAAATGATTTACGTGGAAAAAAAACTTCGGGGTCAGCCCATCTATTAGCGTTAAAAATTGCTAAGACTGGAGAAGTAGATGATCGAAAAAAGTAGAAGAAAAAATGGGAGGGAAAAAAAAGAAAAAAAAAAAAGTAGATCGATTATACTTCATCGCCGTCCGATCATCATCATCATCATCGTCGTCGTCGTTAATGGCAAGATGAATAATAGCGTTAACGGTTTTTTTTTCTGAATTTATTAGTGCGTTTGTGTGTGTGTACGAGGTGCGAAAATAATAATAATAATAATGAAAACTTGAAATTTTTTTTTTGAATTTTAAAAAGAGGGCGGGAATCGAATTTTCCAGAATTTAAAATAAAAAAAATTTATGTGTTAACGGCCTTGTTTATATTCGCCGTTCAGAAAAGGTTGTTTTTTTTTCTTTCTTGTTTTCAATGTTGCAAAAGAGTCGTCGGATTGTATGTTTATGTTTTTCGTTTGTTCGATTATGTTTTCTAACGATATTACGTTTTTTCAATGGAAAATTCTCAAATTTTCCAAATGAAACATTGAACAACGACATGATGATAAATATTTAACGACTTATTTTATAATTTAATAACCGCAGAATTCTACAGTCATTATCACTCGCGTATTATTATTATTATTATTTATTACGTATTCAATAGTCGAGAGAGAGAGACAGAGAGAGAGAAGGTTGAAACAAGCAGACAGCAAAAAAAAAAAAGAAAGAAAAACAATATACCGAACTTCATTTAATTACATCGTTTGTCAATAAAAAAAAAATAATGATAATAATAAAAATCACAAGAAAAAACAAATGGGTATAACGTGTAATTTTCCACCTTTTTCTTTTTTCTTGTTATTCTTTTTACCCTTTCCTCCCTACCTCTCTCTCTCTCTCTACACTTTCCTTTTTTGGTTTTCTTCCTTTGAAATTTACCATTTGTAAAATAAAAAATAAAAAAAATATATTTATCATCTCCGTTAATAACAATGATTTTTAAAAAAATAATTTTTGAACAATAAAAGATTTCATTGTCTGGGTTTTTATATAACTCTCTCTCTCTCTTTTTCTCTCCTCTCTCTCCTCTCTCTCTTTCTCTCTTTTTCTCTCTCTTTTCGTCTTCATTATCGAAAATTTCTTTTTTTTTCTAAGGTTCGCGTAGGGATCGGACAAAAAACGTCGGCGCGTTTTTTTATTTTTGCTCGTTTTCTTTGATGGTCATCTATTTCGTAGTTCCACAAGGTATCGTGGGGGGAACGCCATATTTAATCAAAAACGATAACGAGGGAAGGGGTGGGGGGATAAAAAGCGATCGGTTTTTCTCCAATAATAATAATAATATAAATAAATGACGATGGAATTTAAAAAAAAAAAATCAAAAATTATATTTTTTTTTTTCCCGTTGTCATTATTATCATTACTTCTTTTATTTTTTGGGGGGTAGGAGAAGAGGGGGTGGCGGGGGGAAGAAATTTATTACCGTTCGAATCATCCTGTTTTTTTTTTTAAAAACATTTAAAAGCTTTCAAAATTAATTATTCGATTAATTTGTTTAACAAGTGATAACTAACGCTTCGTTTTTAAAAAATAATTTGATAAAAATAAATAATAATAATAATAATAATAATAATAATAATAATAGTTGGTAGGTTTTAGTTGTTAGATTTAATGGCGTGGACGTGTCGAACGACTAAAGTGATTTCGTTGTTAGTTTAATAAATAAAAATTTTGAAAAAAACGACTTTTTTTTTTTTGTTAACTTTTCGTTTTTTAATAAAACCGTTACAAAAAAAAAAAGAATCAAATTTTTATTCTTACCTTTTGTTGACGTTCGGTGTAGGTTGACGTTCGCTGTTCATTTTCTTAGGAAGATGCTGCTACTGCTGCTGCTGTCGTGTCCAGATTCTGTAAGACGACGAAAAAAAAATTATTTGTTGGTTAAAATTCGCTAGGGAGATGAAAACGTGGCGATAGGTTTAGAGGTCAGGCGATATAAAAGAAAGAAAAACTTTGTCTTCTGCTGTCTTGAGAAAAACCAAATCCTTTTGAGGTTTCTTTTTTGTTTCTTTCGAATGATTCGCAAAAAGTTTTGTGTGCAGATTGGATGTAATGGGATGGGATGACACATGGCAGCATCAAGAAAATCAAAGATTTCAAAGACGCCGACTTTTCCTCCTCCTTTTAAAAATACTTTCGATCAGGTTCGATTTGATTAAGGTTCGAGGCGAGCAAATAAAAAGAAAAGAAAAGACATTCGCAAAGAAATAAAATGAATTAAAAAGTTGTAATCGATCGGAAAGCATGCGACCTGACCCTTTGTTGATACCTATAATATCTTTACGATCGGGATTGTTGTCTCAGGTACTTTACGTATCGCGTGTAAAAAAAAACAATGGTGAGAGAGAGAGAGAGGTAAAACCCACATGACTGGGTAACTGACAAAGAGCTGAAGGAATAAGAAAAAGAAAAAAACACGAATCGAAACGGATGAACGGTCATAAGGTTGAGTTAATCTCATCAATATCAGTGGTCCAAAGGCATTTACGTGTCAGATTAAAAAGATAAAAATCGCACAAGATTCCCATTGAATTAATGGCGATCCGACTGTGCTTTGTTAGAAATTGAAGCGACCCGTTAGTCCCCCCGTCTGACTAATCTTCTTTTTTCAAATTTGAATTTCATAATTTTGCCCCCGAGGGCCAAATGGTACAAAATGAAGAGAACAAGGTGTGCCAAAAAAAAAAAAACGTTACAGAACGAACGTTGTTGTTGTTGTTTGTTTATTTAAAACCCCCGAAGAATCTTTTTCTTTTCCTTTTTTACAAATTTTAGAAAACTCGTTTCCGGCAAAGGCGAAAATCAGATATTTTATCGATTCGCGGATGTTGATCAGCGGTTGCGGTCATTTTTGGCGGGTTATTCGAATAATTTCGGCACAAAACGTTTGACAACAAACTAATTCGTGATACTACGATTGTGATTTTTTTTTTCTTTTCCAACGGTTGGCATTATTCATAAAATAAAAAGAGATTTTATTATTATTATTATTATATATCACACAGTTTTGTTATAAAAAATCGTTTCGAAAATCATCCTAAAAAATCTTTTCTTTCTCTCTGTTTAAAAACAAAATGTCGAAACAAAGTTTTTGTTGTTGTTTTAATATTACCAATAATTGGTGTCAAGGATTATATTATTTAATATAATAGTAACACAAAATCAGGACCGAAACCTATAATAATAATAATATGGTACGCCATAAATTCTCCCTCTCGCTTTCGTTTCCCCCTCCCTTTTTTTTTTTGTAGTTGCGCATGCTCTAAAAACTTTATTATTATTATTAAGTTTATTCTTTTAAATATAACAAAAAAAAAAGAAATTTCTAATTTTTTTTTTTAATATATTTTTTTCTCTCGATTCTAAATAATATCGATAATAATAATAATAATTATGAAAACTTACCTTCGGCTAAATTTCGCTACAAAATTCGAACGAATTTTTTTTTCTTCTTCTTAATCGTTGACGCCGTTGTTGTTGTTGTTCGAACCATTTCTTCCTTCCGGCTGCTGTTTTTTTTCATTTTTTCTTTCCTTTTTTCTCTCCCTTCGCGATTTGTTTTGTCTCGAATAAAAAAAAAAAGAAAAGAATTCGAAACGACAAAAAACGAAAACGACGCGGAAAAAAATTATCCGAAAAAGTTTTTATTTTTATTATTATTATTAAAAAAAAGTAAAAAATCGGGTCGGTTAAAACGAAAACAACTTGATCGCAGTTGCATAAAACTAATTGGGCTCAACCGAGAGTTTCACAAACACTCGCACACGTCGTCCAATGGCGTTCAACGATGGGTCCCCCACCAATATGAAAGACCCCCACGCGATATGCCTTATTGTTATGTCGTAGTTTCTTTTTTTTTTTTTCTTCTTACGATTTTTTTATTTTATTTATTTATTTATTTACGCGTAAGTTTCTTTTTTTTGCGTATTTAACTTATGTGAAGATGCGTGCGACAAGGTAGAAGGATAGAATAGACAAACACACACACTACGCTAATTGATATTGGCGCGCACGTTGTGATGTCGTTTCCGGTGACGAGTTTCGCCAACAAAACGGTTTCCGTCTATTATTGACGAATGGAAAAAAAAAACAAACAAACAAACAAACGAATGGAAATAAATGAAATGGAAATGGAAAAAGTCCGCGCGGAAGTCAAAACGTACGCGGTGGAGATACACGTTAGCGTGAAGCGCGTGCAACGAGTAAAGATCTAACCCAATGAGTCATGACCAACGACTAGCCTAACTCGTTGCCTGTTTGTGTTGTTGGTGTTGTTGTTGTTCTTGTTCATCGCCATCATTGAAAACAACAAACAACAAAACCCAGTTCGTTCGTTCGTTTGTAACTATGTTTTCCCGTTTTGGTCAAAGCGGCTTAGGATACCATAAATGGGAAATCGCGTGCTTGGCAGCTTCTCTTCTGGTACCTTTTTTTTTTTTTTTTAATTGTTTTGGCTGCTCCTCCTCGAAGCTTTCTTACCACCATAATTTTCCGGTTAATTTTGTTTTTTATTTCCGGTTTATGTCATTTTCACCCCCGATTTATTAATCCCCTTTTACTAGCTGGATAAAATCCTGAAAATTTTAATTAAAAAATAATTTTCTTTGGACATTTTTTTTTTTGGCTTCTGTGCAGGTTCGTACCTGAAATTCCAGGTAGGCAGGTAGGCAGGCACGTGTTCAAGTGAATGAGTAACGTTTAAATTTTGCAACTCGGTTAACCGGTGGCGACAAATTTTATTTATTTACATTTTTATTAATTTTTTTTTTTTTTTAATTCGATTTTTTTAATTTTCGGTTGTTTTTTCATTCATTCATTCATTCATTCATTCATTTGTTCGTTCGTTTGTTCGTTTGTTGGTTTGGAAAATTTAAAATGTTTTTACCCAGTCGAAGAAAGTTTTTTTTGTTTTTAAATAATAAATTAATTTTAATTTTTTTGATTGCTTTCGGGGTTTTTTTTTAAACAAAAAATAAAACAATTGAATTCGAAAACGTATCCCTCGGGTCATTCCTTCTTTCCGTCTCTCTCTCTCTCTTTTTCTCTCTCTTTTTACTCGATCCGCTATCCTTTTTTTTTTTATTTTTCAATTTATTTATTTATTTGTGGGAGGTCGGGGAAACGGAATCGAAATTCATCGTAACGGTTATAGTAGTTAGATTGAATTTGTTTTTTTTTTTTCTTTACCTTTTAAGGTAGTTTTGGATGCATTTTTATTTTAAATATCAGTCAGGTACTCGTTTGAGACTTGGGTGTACTCATCGAATTGATTAAAAAACCCGCGAAAGAAAAATTTCCGTTTTTTAATAACTTTTTCACTTTTGAAAGTGAAAAAGTTATTTAATTCCGGTTCGTAAATTTCCTATTAAAAATTTTAAATTCTTCTTCCTACTCCCTTTTCCTCCTCCTTCACCACCACCTTCTTCTCTTCTTCTTCTTCATTTTTACCGCTTTTTTTTTTTTTACTCCTGGATCAAGGTTATAAATTTTTTTTTTTTTCCGAATGTTGTTGTAGAAAAATAAATAAATTTTTATATTTTTATTATTTTTATTAAACGAGGTTTGATTCATTTGATGGGTTCGGGAATTGGGCGCGCGCGCGATCCCGCGATCCCGCGCTCGCGACTACCACAAATCGATTTTACTGTATATTTACGATTAATAATAATTTACAGGAACGATAAACCCTGTCTTGCTGTCTTTCTTGATTATATTATCATCATCATCATCATTATTATTATCGATATTATCATCTTTTATTATTATTATTATTAAGATTTTTTTTTTCTAAACGAGTTACTAGAAAGACTGTTTTCCTGGCATGAGCCGAATTCATCTTCGGAAGGACAATCACACTAAGAAAAAAAAGCCTCCGGGGAAAAAAATTCTTTGGTTGTTGTTGTTGTTGCTGTTATTATTATTATCATTATCATTATCATTATTATTATTTTTAGTAGGGTTCGGTGAACCTTTTTCATTTGATTTTTTTTTACAATGCGATGCAATTTTTTTTTTTTTTGACGTTGATTAAATTTGATTTTTATTAAAACGTTTTTAATCGCTGTCGAAAATTTGGAGGGGGCGGGAGGAGGAAATGACGACAGAAACGGAAAAATTTTGAAGGTTCGCGAAAGGTGCGGAAAATAATGATCGCGATAACCGGAAATGCGAAATTTTAAAAGATTTTTAAAACGTAACGGATTCGATAAAGGGGAAAAAAAATTTTTTTTTTCTTTTCTTTTCTCATTCTAATTATTATTATTATTATTATTATTATTTTGATGGATGAGTGCGATACCCCCCTTTTTCAAAAATGTTATTTATCATTATTATTATTATTATCTTATTGTTTTTTTTTCACGGGATTATTATAATATATATATATATATATATATACATGTGCGATAAATTTAAAAAAAAAAAAATTCCGGTATAATTTTCAATAGCTTAATAATCGTTTAAAAAAAAGAGAGAGAGAGAGAGAGAGAGAAAGAGGTTGCCTGGAGAAATGAACGCACCATAACATCCTCCAGATAGCACCTTTTTTTAAAAAAATTTTGCTGGAGTTTTTTTTTTTTTTTTATCTAAATTTTTTATTTACTCCATCTCGTTCTGGTTTTTTTTTTCCCTGGAACCATTTGAAACTTTTTTTTTTTTTTTAACGGTTAACCTGGAGCCATTAAAATTCTTTCATAACAAAATGATGATGATAACGTCAATTATCGGTCCGAGTTTACTTATTGGATTTTTTTTTTATGAAAGAGAGAGAGGGGGGGGAGAGAGAGAGAAATAGTGAATCCATATGGAAAAACAAAACCGTTGATAAGAAAAATAAAATTAATTAACGTATGACATAATTTGAGTTTTGTTTATTACGAAAATATGCAAATATCACGCGAGTTGTAAATAATAATAATAATAACGATGATAAATGATAACAAAATCTGGAGAAAATAATAATAATAATAATAATGAATAAAAATTTGATACGTTTCGCTCTCGCGTTTTGATTAAAAAAATTTTTTTTTTTTTAACGACGGATCGTGCGACGACTTTTGTTAAAATACTTACCTGGAGGATAAAATTCCAGGAGTCGGGAGAAGAAAAATAAATAAATAAAAAAATCAAAGTTAACTTAATTAAAAAAAGGGAGAGAGGAGGAGAGGGAGGGGAAAACGAAGAGATAATGTCGCAGTTTTGTTTTAACAAACAACAAATAATTCTCGTTGTAGTTTAGACTTAGTTTTTCCAGATACGAATCTCGACGTGTGGATAAATTTTCCAGTCTCAAATGACTCAACTGGATATTATTATGATTGTCATGTTTTTAATAATAAAAAACTGGAGAGCGCGAAAGGTTTTAAACTATCATTATTATTATTTTTAACTGGAACATTGTTGTGATAACGGATAAGTGAAGGACGTTCGCAAACTCCAGAAAAACAAACGTTTTTTTCTCTCTCTCTCTTCTCCAGCATCGCGAAAATTTTCCTTTTTATTATTATTATTATTATTAATTTTTTTCGTTTGCTGGAATTTTCGATTTTCCTTCTTACATCTTCTTATTTACGTTTTTTTTCTCTTCGTCAAAACTGGTTTTTTTTTTTTTTTGTCGTTTCCTGCCTAGCTCGTTCGTCACGTTTTTTTTTTCTTCTTTCTGTCTTCTGCTAGTGATGACATATTATCATTATCTCTTCTTCATCTTCTTCGTCATCAGAATTTTTTTTTTTCTTTTCATAATACAACTCGATAATTTAAACTTTTAATCGTTTCAGTTTTCTTGGATGGTTTTTTTTTTTTTCCTCTCTCCATTCGTAATCTCTAAGTCACAAATCTCGAAAATCTTTTCAAAAAATTTAAATTTTCAAGTTTAAAAATAAAAAATGACGGTGATCGAGGGAAGGAGGGAGAAGAGGGGGAGGGTGAACACACTTTGAAAAAAATTATTATTATTATTATTATTATTATTATTATGAGTAATTTTTTGTTGGCATTTTAATAGAATTATATTCCGTGCGATTTATTTATTATTCGGCTCGTACAAGTTGCAAATCGTGACGTCGGCAATAATAATAATAATAATAATAATAATAATAATAATAATTCCACCTACACTTGTTTCGTTTAAAATTTTCTCTTTATTATTATTATTATTATTATTATTATTATTACATTTTATTTATTTATTTAAAACGAGTTTCATTCATTTATTAAAATGTAAAAAAAAAAAAAATCACTGATGCAATGATATACGTATATAAAAATTTTTTTTTTTTCAAGTTTCATTTTGTTGTTTGTTTGTTTGTTGTTTGTAGTTTTCGTCATGTTTCGCAATGATTTGAATTGTGTTTTCCCCTATCTCTCTCTCTCTCTCTCTCTCTTTCTTTCGTTTTCTTTTTCTTTTTACTTTTAATTTATTTATATTCGGAAAATTTTGATAAAATGACGGTTTATAATTTATCGTACGCGGCGTAAATTTTTTTCCGCCGAGAGGGATCGTTTAATACAAACGCGTTATTATTGTCGCGTAATAAAACAAACGATTTTGTTTGTTTGTTTAAATGAGACAAAAAAAAAAGCAGAAGAGAAAAAGATTTTTCGTTTGTGTGTGTGTAGTAGTAATAATAAAATGACTCATTTTGTTTTTATTAACTTCATTCAATGTAATTTTTTTACCTTTTTTTTTTTTTAATGAGTGATTATTTATTCAAGAGAAGATTCGTAAATATTACAACAAAAGAGAGAGAGAGAGAGAGATAGAGAGAGGGGGGGAAAAAGAAAAAAAAAAGGTGTGACTGGATCTAGTATCCGGAGGCTGGTTTTTTTTTTCGTTACGGAATTATTATTATTATTTAACCATTGCAAAAAAATATTTTTATTAGAGAATAAGAAATGAATGAAACATATAAAAAAAAATTTTTTTTGGGCGTTCGTCAATTATCATTATTATTTCGTGTTTTTTTTTTTTTTTTTGCGAATGCCTGCCTAAAAAACAAATCCCACTGCCTGAAAAGGGCCGAAAGGTATTTTATATTTTATATGTGTTTAACGGCGGAGGTTGGCAATAACACAAAACGTTTGTCCTCGCCTTCATCATGTGTGTTTGCGTGTTTATAAAAAATTTAAAAAGTGCGGAGGCAGCGACAAATAATAATAATGATGATGATTCGATCGTGTCAAAAAAAAATTTTTTTAGGCTTTGTTAAAAGCGAACAACCGTTCGCTTCGATTACAAAAAAAAAAAAAATTAATTTGAGGGTATGAAAACAATGAAAAGTTTAATTAATCGAACGACGACGATGTCGTCGTCGTCGTCGTCGAAATATTATTGGCGGCAATACCTCAAACATATTAATATGAAAAATTAGATTCCTGCCACGACACCGGAAAAACTTGAATGGATCATTTAATTTATATGACGTGATATAATCGTCGTTTCCCTAATTTTTTATTCTTTCGTCATTTTAAAAATTTAATTTAAAAAAAACAAACCAACAAACAACAAACGAACGAACGAGCGAACTGTCCCCCTAAATGAAATTTCTTGACAATTTGTAGAACTTAAAAAAAAAAAGTTTTCGTACCTTTTTTTTGTTTTTTTTTCTTACTTCTTTTTCATCCGTCCGCCATCTTTGAAAAAACGGAAAATATTCAAATTACACGTTTTTAAACGTTCTCATCATCATTATCATCATCATTATTACCATTATTATTATTATTAGGCTAATGAGTTTTCGTTTAATAATTTTTAAAAGAAAAAAAATTTTTTTTTTTGGAAGAAGTATTGCGTTAACGATCGATGACGTCATATGCACGCACCCGTTTGAGTATAATAGTTGTTGACGAAATAAAAAAAATCATAATAATAATAACAATTATTATTATTATTATTTTTATTATTATTATTTTTTGCTTCTTATGTAGTCGTCGTCGTCGTCGTCGACGATTCATTAAAATTCAAACATGTCCCTTTTTTTTTATTTTAAATATTTTTCGGCAAGTTTGTTTGAAAATTATTACTGTTATCATTATTATTATTATTATTATTATTATTATTATTATTATTATTATTATTATTATTATTATTACTATTATCGTTATCATTATCATTAAAATATTTCGGTGAAATTTTTGGGTTTTTTTTTAGTGACGAGAGAAAAAAATCAAAACACATTCGGGTTAATTTTTATTTTTTGAACTTTTTTTTTCCACCGCCTTTTAACAATCCATTTAAGGTAATTTAAAAATAGCTAAAAAAAAAGCAAGCAGAAGACGTTTTTTTTTTTTTTCATAAAAGAATAGTAAACGATTATTACGATAATAATGATAATAAATTATTATTATTCGAATATTCCGATAATTTATATACATTTTGCAAAAGGGCTTAACGGAAAACAAGAAAACAAAATTATTATTATCATTATCATTATTATTATTTTCATTGAATTTTTTTTTTACGACGATATAAAAAAAATTGTAAATTTAAAAAATTTATTTTTTTATTTATTTATTTTTTATTTGTTTTAATAAAGTTATTAAAAAATAAATAAATAAATAAGTCGATTATTCATAAGATAGATCACGTTCATTCGAATGTTTTTTTTTTTTTTTTTAAACAAAGGGGGATTTTAACCAGTAATTTAATTATTTATGTACCTATTTATTTATTTATTTATGTATTTATTCACGGATTTATTATGTATTTATTAAACGCGAAGAGAGAAAGAGAGAGAAAAAAAGATTCACGACGAACCTGTTTTTTTATTTTATTTTTCCCCGTCTCATCTTTTATTATTATTATTGTTATTATTCGTTTATCTTTTCCATTGTTTTAACTCTCAATCAATGTAATGCCTCAAAGGATCGAATTATGATTTTCTTAACGTATATTTTTATCATTATTATTATTATTATTATTATTATTGTTTCGTGAAGGAAAACGTTCGTGAGTGCGTGGAAAAATCTACGAATGATTGTGATTACCGCAAAAAAAAGAAAAGAAAATTCAAAGATGAGTATGGGAAATCAAAATGGCGAATGAGAAAAGTAACGTTTCGCACTACTGGACAAATAATAATAATGATAATAATAATGATAATGATAATGATAAATCGTTGTCGATTAATCGATTTTTTTTTTCGATTTTTCGTTCGAATTTAAATCGATGTCATCATCATCATTATTCCAGATATTAAAGTTTACTTGGAAGCTTTTCTGTTCCCTGCCCTGTCCCTCCCTCTTCTCCCCTTCTCCCCTCTTGTTTGTAAAATTGATTGAAAAGTTTAGAAGAAGGAAACAAATTTTTTTTATTTTTTTAAACAAATTGAACAAGAAAAATATATATATAAATATATTTAGTTAATTTATTGTTCAGGTTTTTTACCTTCTGGGCGATAATTGTTTGTTGTCTGGACAATCGAAATTTTTATTTTTTTTTTTTTTTTACTCTGATAAGAAATATTATTATTATTATTATTATTATTATTATTATTATTATTATTATTACCGAACGCGCGTTTGTTTTTAACTACTACCACTATTTCATTCTGTCAAATATGCATGCTGCCATTTTTTTTTTTTTTTGTCTTTCGATAATAGGAAGCTTTTTAAATGTCTCGAATTTATTGCTACCAATTTTTATTTAAAAAAAAAAAAAAAAGAGAAAAATTTTGATATCTACGTGATTTATTATTATTATTATTATTTTTTATAAAAACAACGAATAAATTTTAAATTTATAAAACAATGCCATTTGTTTTTTTTTTTTTTTATCGTCGTGACATATTCGCGTAATTCCATTTTTTTTTTTTTTAAACGAACGATGACCGTTAAAAAAAGTCGAATGGTTGGTAGGACTAGGGATGGGGAAGGGGTGTGCGTGTGCGTGTGTTTGTATTAATTTTTTGTATTTGAAAAAAAAAAAAAATTTGAAAAGTTCAATAACTTATTATTAATAAATTTGACCATTGCAAGAAAAACTCACGAATAGACGGACGGACGGAACTTAATAGAAAATATGTAATTAATTCAACTTTTCGTCGCCAGGGGGTGATTTTACTTGAATAAATAATTTCCTTCAACGAATTTTCCGATACTGGAAAAAAAAAAAAAAACGATTTAAAATTTTATTTTTCTCTCCGTTTCTCTATCTCTCTCTTTTCTCTTTTGTATAGTTTATCTTCTGCTTAATCCTTTTGTTTCTTTTTTTATTTATCCCGACATTTATTCGAAATTATGTTTGTTTTGTTTACGATTTTATTGTATTTACACTTAAGTGTGTTACTACTACGTCACGCCGTGAAGCGTTTAAACAAGGTAAAAAAAAAAAAATAAACAATCGATCAATCGATTAATCGATGAATTAATCGATAATTCACGCACGATTTTTCATAGAGTACGATAGGATGTGTTTGTAAAAAAAAAAAAAATTTGAAAAAATCTAAGTTTTTATTTAAAAAAACTTTTTTTTTTTTTCATATAGTTAAATATCGTGATTTGTTCTTCCATTTAATTGTCGTCCAGTAAAAATTGTCTCTCTCTCACTCTCTTACTCTCTCTGTCTCTTTCTCGCCCGAAAGATTTGAAATTTTTGAGGACATTTGGTTATACTCCTACGCATTCAAATTAATTTTTTTATTTTATTTTATTTAACTTTTTTTTTTTTTATTTCATTCGTGATTCGAGGTTTTTATACATCGGTCTGGGTAGCAAATGTCAAGGTTTTTTTTTTTTTTTTCAAAGGTTGCTCTTCTTAAACGAAGCCTGAAAAAAAAAGAAAAATGACTCAGGAGGCTCTGTTTTTTTTTGTCGATGTTTGTTCGAGCGAGTCAGGTTCGATTCTCGGAAGCAAAACAGGCGGCATGTGTGTGTGTGTTTGTTAACCGTCTAACTCGGATGAATACTAATTGATCTTTCCAACAATTTCAGACTATCTTACTAATTAATAACAACACCTACCTACTGCCGTTGTTTGTTGTTGTTGTTGTCGTTTGTCTCTCGCTGTTTTCTTCTTACTTGTCTCGGCGTATCGTTTCTGACGAAGATGTATTCGACACGATTTTCCATTTTTTTTTTTAAGGTCTAAACGGGTTTTTACTTCGGGTTGTTGTTGTTGTTGTTGTCGTCGTTGTTGTCGTAATTGGCAGATTTTTAAAATCTTCCTACTTCTTCTTGGGGCTTATGATTTGTTTCAAACTAAAAAAAAGTTATTTTGTTTTTTTTTTGGGATGGCTTCCGGGTAAACATATAAATACAAAATTGATTGATTTACAAAAAAGAGAGAGAGAAATTTTCCTCGCGTTTCTTTCGGCTTCGGTTATAAAAGGAAATTAAATCCAATTTGTTGTTGTTACGTTTATGACTAAATAAAAAAAAAAAAAAAAAAAAAAAAAAAAAGTGGTAGAAGAAAAGTTTTAAAAAAATAAATTATTTTGCGGCGGGACTCGTTAAAAATGTCAAATGAAAAAGTTTTATTATCACACACGTTTGTCGGAGAGTTTTTTAAATAATATACAATGTTGTTGTTGTTGTTTGTTATAAATTTTTTTTTTTAAACTTTTCCGGCGGCAAAAAAACGAGGAAAAAGAGAGAACGATGAGAAATTTGGAAAATTTGTCGTCGTCGTCTTCCGTCGAACGGACGGTTTTTCGAAATAGAGAAAAGGGAAATGAAAAAAAGACAAAAGAAAGATAGAGAGAGCGAAAGAGAGAGAGAGAGATGAGATATTTTTTATTGTATTTGTCGGGTAGAACTCGGTTTGATTAGGTTAAAGTCTAGCGCGAAGGTAATTGAGATGGAGAATGAGAAAAGAAACGCGGCGGACGTATGGCGGTACCACTCGGGGCCGATTGCAAAGATGCAAGTACCTATATACCTCCTCTTGCGAAGCACGGGTCTCTCTACCCGGTACCAGGTAATTAAACCACTAACTTTAAAATTAATTGGATGGAGTCGTAATTTAAGTTTTTATTGTTCAATTCGAGATTCGAGAAACTTTGCCCGGGGGGGTCGAATGATAATTGAGCAAAGGTGACAAAGCCACTCTTAACTTTAAAAAATATGTGCAAGTAATGAAATGCGGTTATTCATTTTAAAAACAACAACAACAACAACAACAACCGCAACAACTACAACAACAACGAAAACGCGTTGGGTGCAAAAATTCTTTGAACTAGGTTTAATTTATTTTTTATATTTTTCTTAGGCTTTGGTAATTAGCCTTTTGCACTCAATTTTTTTTCTTTTCTTTCTTTCTTTTTTTTCGTTTTCTCTCTCTTTACCTCATCTCTCTCTCTCTTTCTTTCACTCTCCGATTGCCACGTGCTCGTTTCATCATTTATTTTATTTTAATTTTTTAATTTTAATTTTTTTTTTTTTCGACGGTTAGATATTTGGTTGGCACGGTTAGCCATTTTGTTAAAAAAAAGTGTGTGCGTGCGTGCGGAAGTGCGCGTGCTCGAATAGAAAAAAAAAAGAAAGAGACGTGGTGAGGAACAAAGAGGAAACGAAAAGAATTTAAAAAGAAAAAATGATCTGCAAATATTTTTTACGAATATAATTTAGTAATTAAAATAATTTAAACGGGTATGATGGAAAGAGAGAGAGAGAGAAAAAGAGAGAGAGGTGTAGAGAGAGAGAGAGAGAGAAAAGGAGAGATAGGTGTAGAGAGAGAGAGAGAGAGAGAGAGAGGTCGTGATGGTACCTGCCTGCTTCGTAATTATGCATATTTAAAATTTTAACACCTACTGGTTCGGTTTTTTTTTTTTTTTAACTTTCAAATGGTGGTCATTAGGAGTTCGAACCGATTAATTTTTTTTAAAATAAAAAAAAAAAAGAATCGAGATGAAAGGTTAGAAAGAGAGAGATAGAGAGAGAAGGAATAACAGGTAGCAGTAATAATAATAATAATAATAATAATAATAATAATAATAATAATAAAGTCGAGTTTTTTTTTCTTTTCTGGTTAGCTCAAAGGTACGGAAAATTATTTTAAATTCCGTGTAATTATTATTAATTTATTCGGCGAAATAAAAAAAAAAAACGTTGACAGTAAAGTGTCACCGAGTTGTCGTATGTCACGCGGTTTTTTTTGTAACATAAAAATTTTTTTCACTTTTCTTCTTCCACGACATTTTTTTTATTTTATTCCTTCGAGAGGTTTGTCGATTTGAAATCGCGTTCGATTCTTCCTTTTTTTTTCTGGCATTTTGTCATCGTGTTATGATTTCTTACGTTGTTTGTTTTCTACGTTTGTTTGTTTGTTTGTTTGTTGTTGTCGTTTTTCCAGATTCCAGTTGAAATTTATGACACTAATTATTGAGTCGATTAATGTTAGTTTACGTCATAAAAAAAATCTTTTACTCTTTTTTTTTTCCTACTCGAAATATTTCACCGGGATAATTAATAACGTTTTTATTAATAAAAAATGAAAATATCACTGATGATAATAATGATAATGATAATGATAATATTTTTTATTATTAATTGCCGAAAAAAAAAATTTTTTTTTACTTTCGAGTTTCAACAGGAGATTTTTTTTTAATAATTGGAAAGAGTAATTTGCGGCAAATTAATTTTAAGGCGCGATGTCGACGATTTTATTAATTTTTTTTTTTTTTTAACTTTTTGCCGCGGATAAATTTTCTCTCTCTCATTAATAATATGCATAATGATTTTCAATAAATTATTATTATTATTATTATTTCTGGATAATTTTGTTTGTCCGAAATCGATCGATCCAGTTCCAGTGAACTGAAAAAAAAAAATTATTATAAACGATTTTATTGATGGAAAAAATTAATTTGAGTAAATTTTTTTTTTTTTTTTTTTTTTTCCTCGTCGACGTTGAGATAGTAGTGGTTGTTGTTGTTGTTTGCGGTTGTTGTTGTCTTTGTCGTCGTCCCATGTTTGTCAAAACAACGTGTTAATTTAATACGTGGGAAAAATTATTAAAAAAAAATTAATGAAAAAAAATTTTATCCCTCTTCTATCCATCATCCATTGATGATCGATTTAAAAAATTTTTCGTTAAAAAAAAAGCGGGGAAAATGACATTCGAGATATCGTTGTATCGAGATATCGTATCGAAAAAAAAAATTTTTTTTTTAAATTAAAAGACGAAAATATTTTCGAGGAGTTTATCATTTATCAAAAAAAATTAAAATACTCGGAGAAAATTTTTAGGTTTCGAATTGAAAAAAAAAAAATCACGATAATAATTTTTTGGTAAAATTTCAAGATGACGTAGAAAAAGAGAGAGTGTGAGAGAGAGAGGAACGTTATCACGTGATACATTTTTCTTTTACATCTGACGAACCAATAAGGATCGACAGGAATAGGGAGAGAACAGGTGAAAAAATTCCAGAATATTTTGCGTTGAGACACTCACTAATCGTTCGAGAAAGCGAAAAAGTTTAAATAATAATAATAATAAACAAATTTTTCATCCTTTACGAACTGGAGAAGAGTGGGGGGAGGGGAGGGAGACGGGGAGAGAGAGAGAGAGAGAGAGTAAATTATTTTATTTCTATTTTTTTTTGTTTATTACTTTGTATAATGATTCTACCTAAACGACCATTATAAAAGTCATTTTTTATTTAATAGGTAATAATTTATTATTTTTAACAAAAAGGTTTACGTGCGTGTACGCGCGTTATACGCACGCGTAAATCTACGCATTTTACGTCATCATACGTGCTGCGAGATGGTCGTTGGAAAAAAATTTTTTTTTTATATTTGAAATCCGGTAGCAAAACAAATTACACATATATAAATATTTTTAAAAATGTTTCGCGTCGTTCGCCCCCCTCCTTCCTTCCTTTTCCCTCCATTTTTTTTCGTAAGGTTGGTATTCGTTGGTTGATGCGTAATGACGTATTTCCGGATTAATCACTGTCTGTCTCTTTTTCATTGTTTTTTATCTTTATTATCACTCCTGATTCGAAATCATCGTGATTTATCATTTCTTTTTTTTTTTTTTGTGGTTTACGCTCTTATTTTGCTGGAAGGGCTGTAGGATTGTTCGCCGTGGTAATAATAATAATAATGATGATGATGATGATGATGATGATAACATTAATAATTAACAAAGAAAGAAAAAATTTGAATCTGCGGAAGTTTTATTATTGTCTGGAGAATAAATTGTTATAATGAAACGGGATTCGAAGATGGGAATTTTTTTCTGTTAGGATGTGATGGAGTTTGAACTGGAGACGAAATTAACTGGAACGAAAAGTTAAAAAAAAAGGATTATCGGGGGGAGGGGGGAGAAAGAAAATTCCGACGGCAGATTCACGAATAGAAAAATGATGGAAAATTTATTTGGGATTTGGGGGGAAAATTTCCAAAATGTGAATTTTTCCACGTGAAAAAATTCCAGATTCTGATTCTGGAAAAATTCCGAATAAAATGACGACGTTGTTATACGACTGGAAAGCGCGAAACTTGGGTTTGAAAATCATAATAATAATAAGTTTAAATGAACTTTAAAAAAAAAAAATTCCTCATTACAAGTTATTTTTCATATGAGTCGACGGATTCTCCAGCAAATTAAATGATGTGATTTCTCTTTCTCTCTCTCTCTCTCTCTCTCTCTCTCTTTTTTTTATCCAGTTTGATTAATAATATATATTTCTTTTTCCCCCCTTTCCCCTCCCGTTTTCTGCCCATCACTCTTTCTCTCTCACTCTTTTCTTATCTTTTCATATTTTTTTTTTTTTTCCCTATAGTAAGTTGTCAGGGTGAAGGATCCGATCTATTTTTTTTATTTTTTAAATGTAAATAATTTTATTGCATTTGTTATTTATAACGTCCGCCATTTTTTAGTAGTTTTTTTTTTTCTAAACATATTCAAAGATGATTATCTGGAAAGGAAATTAAAAGTTTAAAAATATATTTTACGTAGTTTGTCTTATTTAAACGACGATTTAAAAAAAAAAAAAAAAAAAAAAAATGTTTAAAATTACCGAGATTATTTTTTCCTTCCCCTTTCCCTCCCTTCTACTCTCCTCATCCCTCCCCCTTCCCTCCTCCTTTTTTTAACGGTTGGCAATTTCGAGGGAAAAAAAAAACAAAAAATGATAAATGATTTAGAAATGTTTAAAATAGAAAAAAAAAATGGCGGTATGTTTTTCGGAAAAATTTTTTTCCCCCCCAAAAAAAAAATTATTTTACGATGACCCCCCCCTCCTTCCTTCACTCACGTTTGAAATTACAAACGCGCGCGTGTTTTTTTTCGAAACAAAAAATTTTAAGCATTCGTTTTTGAAGATGATGCTGGAAAAAATGATTTGATTGCCTCGTAGAGTGAGAGAGAGAGAGAAAAACGATGGACCAAATGTTATTTCCTGTCATACGATACGAGAATTTTTTTTTTTATTTCTTTTTTTTTTTTTACGACTTTAGCTACCGTTTTATAAGCGGGAATCGTTAAAATAAAATAATAATAATAATAACTTGACGGATGAATTTTGAATCGTAACCGTCGCTAAAACGACTCACGAATTTTTTTCTTTGCAAATTTGCGACAAAATTAAAAAATTTTTTTTTTTTTTTGCAACCGGCCCAGTTTGCTTTTTTTTAACTATTTCCCCCCTCCTCCATTAAGATAAGAATTTGGATCAATAACAACAACAACAACAACAATAATTTTTACTGGTCTGGATTGTTGAAAAATGTTTGTTATTTTTTTCCAATTTCGTCTGGTGATAAGAAAATTTTTCCTTATCTCGGTTATCGTTTTGGAATTTTCCATTTTTGTTTTTCCATGATTTGCATTCCAGAGTCTTTTTCTATTTTTTTTTGGTTTCGCTCGGTCTTGAGATTATTTCGGAACAAAAATTTTGTTTAGTAGTTAAGTACAGAGAGAGAGATATTAAAGGGTGAAATAGACGTGGCAGAAGACTATAATTAAAAGAGACAAAGTTATAGGAAGTCGTTAATAGAGATAGAGAAACTTTCGCGGTCGTTAACATTAAATAGCAAAACAATAACCTTCGGATAAATCAAAGCCCTTTGAGGTTGTTGTCGTTGTTGTTGTTGTTGTTGTTACGACAACAACCAACCATAATAAGAATATTAAATAATATCCATATAAAATCCCGGTTGTAGATGTTTCTGTGTGTGTGTGTCATCGATTTTGCATTATAAGGTTTTTTATTTATTTATTTAACGGATTTTTTTGTTGTTGTTTGTTGTTGTCGTCTCGTTTTTGGAATTGTTTTCCAAAACTGTCGTGACTTAATTTGTACTTGAAGAGGATAAATAAGGAGGGAATGAAAAGAAAAGGAAAGGAAAGAAAGGGAAAAGAGATACTTTGCATGATTTTCTACCGATCCAACCAACCAACAAACAACACCTGTTTGGTATCGTATGATTTATTTTCGCTGGTCAGTACAATAATAATAATAATACCATATTTATCTCTATGGTTGTGTGTTTGTTTGTTTGTTTTGGTGTTTTCTTTTTTTTTTTATACGATTTGGTTTTGTTTCGAGTACCCGTTCGCAGTTGCTTGCATACACACATACATGTCGAGTCAGTGTTTACTTATCATATTGACCTCGGTTATCGTGGCCTGTACTTTTTTGCTGATATCGATTCTCCTTATCAGTGTGATGTGAATTTGGGCTACCCTTTGAGTTTTTTTTTTTTTTTCGCGCGTGTGACGCTTTCTTGGAATTTCGATGATCGTGCCATTTTTTTTTTTTTTTCGACGAACGTGCGTCAAGTTATTATTATTATTATTACTTTTTTTTTTTTATATTTTACGTCGTTGTTCGTTTTTTTGGACTTTTTTAAAAGGTTATCGTTGTTTTAAAAAGTTTATTCACCTTTCTGCGAAAATAAAATTATTATTATTATTAATAAATTTTTCGCTTTCGTTTGAAAAAATTTTTGTTCCGGCTTTTTTTTTTCGGGGAAATTTTTTTTTTTTTTTTGGCATTAAAATGGCATTTTGCGGAAAATGACCCTGACCGGGGGGAGGGTCAGAGGGGTCAGGGGGAGCCCTGATATCTCTTCGATCGATTCGTGGTTGTAGTTGACGGAAGAGGAAACGTTTTATTCCACCGAAACGTTTCTTTTTTTCTATTATTGTAAAATCAGGTCATGCAAATGTTAAAAATGTGTTAAAAATCCTCATAGTCATCGTTTGCCTTTGTTTGTAGCAGTTTTCGTTTGTTGTTGTTGTTATTAATTGTTGTTGTTTTTCTTTTTTTTTTTTTTTGTTCTGCTTTTTAAATAAGATATCGCACGATTCAAAGTTCTTTCACGTCAATAATAATAATAATAAGTAGAAGAATGAAAAAAGAATCGAAATTTAAAGAATGAAAATAATAAAAAAAATTTATGATGATGATGATGATGATGATGATGATGAAAATTTATTAAATAGCAACGTTATCTAATTAATCTATAGTTTGAAGTTAATTAAGTGTTAATAAATCCGACGGAGACATTGAAAAAATTTTCTAATCAATTCTGCTTCGTTTGATTATTATTATTATTATTATTATTATTATTATTATTATTATTATTATTATTATTATTATTATTATTAGTATTAGTATTAGTATTAGTATTAGTATTATTACTATTGTTATTTTCGAATCATTTTTTTTTCTAGATTTCATTCACGAATTAATGGCGATTTGAGTTCCTGGATACGTGCGACGAAATAATTTAAAATGGGGGGAAGAAAGGAGGGAGGGAGAGAGGGAAGGTATCGGTGGTAAAAGAGGAAAAGAAAAGGAAGAAAGGAAGGAGCCATTTTTCAATCATACTTTTTTTTTTTTGTTGTATGACACGAAGTCATTCATTATTTAGTTTGTACTCTGACCCAGTCACACGAATCGTCCGTCGGTCGTCATTTCCGGTTCCGGATGGTTTTTTTTTTTTTTTTCGGATGGGCAAAACCCAAAAAAAAAAGAATCCCGTTCGGTAGCACACAATTAAAAATGACATAAATCGATCGATCGATGAATCGATGAATCGATCCGTTCGACTTCGCATAAATGATGATGATGATAATGATAATAATAATAATGTCATCGTACGAAAATCGATTTATTTGCATTCAATAAACGGATTTCATTGTTTTTTTTTTTTTTTTTTTTTTTTTTTTTTTTTTTTTTGGATCCCCCCCCACCACCTTAAAGGCCCGACGGGTTAAACCCGGACTTTTTTTTTTTGTACTTCCGGGTAAAAAAAAATTAAAAAAAAAAAAGGGAAAAAAAAAAAACCCCCCCACGGTTTTCAAGGAAATTTTTTTTAATTAATTAATTAGTACCCCAACGAATCTAAAAGGTTTTTTTTTTTTTTTTTCGTTCAAAAAATTTCAAATTTCCCGCCATTTTGTTGTTGTTGTTATTGCGGAATTCAGGTTTTTAATCTCGAGGGTGTTTTTTTTAATTATTATTAACGTTTCGAGATATGAAAAGCGCGGGCGTGGATCGGAGAAAGGAAAAGAGTCAAAAAAAAAGAAAGAAAGAAAAGCAAAAATGGAAATTAAAAATTTTTTTTTTTTTTAATTTTAATTACATATATAAATAGAGTTAATGGCGGAAAAAAAATAATAATGATAATAATAATGCAAATGGATGGATGACCGTAAAAAAAAAATTTTTTTTTCCGATTCCTCGAGGGAAACTTTTGAGTTTTTTTTTTTTGTGGGTTTCTTTCGTCCGAGAAGAATTTTTAATTAAAAAATAATAATAATAATAATAATGATAATTTTTATCACTGATACTTGAGGTACTCACTCGTCTGGTACAGGTCGACAGATTTTTTTTTGCTAATTTTTTACTTAAAATGGCGAAGAGAAGAAGGAAAAGAAAGAAAGAAAAGAAAAATTTTTCAACCTTGCCTTTTTTATTATTATTATTATTTTTCACGTTCATTGCATTGTCAACCTTTTAATACCTGATATTTAAATTATTATTATTATTATTTTGTTTAAACGGCTTTATAATTATTATAATCGTGTTTTTCCTTTTCCCTCTCACTCACTCACTCATTCACTATTTCCCTTTTTTTTTTTTTTTCTTTTACTTCGGGATAACCGCTCCCCAAACCTTGACAAATAGTTTCTTTGACCTAAAAGATCTTTACTCCACCCCCACCAGGTTTATTATTATTATTATTATTATTATTATTATTAGGATTGAAAAACTTTTGCGTACGAAATGAAAAAAAAAATTGTTGTATTCACTTAACTTAAATATTTCTTCGTGTTTTTTTCTTTTTTTTTTTTTTTTTAAATTGTGGAAAATGTGGAAAATGCTTTTAAAAAATTATCCGGAAATGGGAAAATTTATAGAAAAAGGTGATAAGGATGAAAAGAAGGAATTTCATCAATAGATAAACGAATTGATAAGGAAAAAAATTTTTTATTTTAAAATATTTCACGACGACTCGTGCGCGTGCGCGCGTATATATTTATTTATTTATTTTATTGCTTTTATTATTAATGCGTGGGTTTTATTATTACCATTATCATTATCATTATTATTATTTTCGAAAAGATTTATAGAATGTCGCACACACGCATCGATTTGTTCGATCGACTGCTACGACATATGCAATCGATAAATCAAAAAGAGATTTTTCGAGTGAAAAAAAATCGTCCTTGGGTGTTATCACCTAACGTACCTGATGGTCTCGCACACCATCCATCCGGTTTTTCATCCATTGGTGTGTGCATGAACCAGGAACGTTGGTGGTGACAAGTAACAAACTTGCTAATGGGTTTCAAAATGAACATGGAGGGTGTTAAAAAAAAAACGTTTTTATTGGTTTTTCTCTCTCTCTCTCTCTCTCTCTTTGGATTTTTTTTTCGCATTCATATTCAATGGAAATGTGCAACTTAATATTCGTCTTTGTTTTATTATCATTATCATTATTATTAACATAAATTTTTTTAAAAATATTATTATTATTATGTATCCACGGGCGGTCGTTGAGAGCTTGTGTTGTGATAATAAGCAAACATCAAGTTTTTCCTAATGGTTATCATCGTTGTTGTTCTTGTTTCTTTTTTTTTTTTTGCTTATAAATAAAGCGTGTGTGTGTTTGTCTGTTTGTGTTTGTTTGCGTTTGTCTTTTGTCTCCAGTCCTCACATTATAAATGAAAAAAAAAAAGACTAATTATCGACCCTCGATAGTGTCTGGTGTGTCTGTTTGCGATTTTTCTTTCTTTTTTTTTTCATTCAAAAATTGTCGTTTCTTGTCTGGAAATAATAATAATAATAATAATAATAATAAATTAACGTTTAAGGGGGAATCGGATTTTAATTTTTTCGGGATAATGCAACGTTGCCAATTTTTAAAAAAATTTAAACCTGTTTCTGACACAACGTTTGATGTCTTTTTTGTTTTGGATTCCTGGAAAAGAAAAAAATTAATTAATGATTAATTGTCGAGGGGTTTTTTTTATTAGGCACGGCAGGTTGAGGTGTGCGTTAGTGCCTGCCTGAGTGCGTGCGTGCGTATGGGCATACGAAATTCACCGGAAATTCCCTTTCGACGTTTGTAAACAAAACTTCTGGAAATTTGTGTATTTTTTAAATATTAATGTTTTACTTATGTGTAACCACTTGCTTGCTTGCTTTTTTTTTTTATTATCGATTGGAAAAATAAATTATCGATTCATATCGATTTATTATCGATTTTTCGTCTTAAGGGTGAGGCTTGGTATCGTATGCCGAAAACCTCGACTCAATGACGACACGAAATGAATTATTTAAAAGTGGCGTCAGTCGAAAAATTGTTTGTCATCATTGTGTTAAATACTTTTTTTTTTTGTCTTTTCTTAAATTTTATTATTACGTTAGAATTAATTAGAATGGAAAAATAAATTTAAAAAAAAATATTCAGGTATCCTCACGTGGAACTAGAATCGAAATTGAAATTTTACTCTTTTTTTTCTTATTTATTTTGTAGAATTTTTGCACGAGAAAAAAGAAAAAGTACGATTTTAATTTAATTTAATTTTCTCTCTCTCTCTTTTCAGGATGATGACGTTTCCATCAAATCGGAAGATGAAAATAGCGTGGGTGATGGTGACTCGTGCGGAAGTGGGCCCGAATCCGTAATAATTGAAAAAGAAGATGATGGTAAATCACCGTCACCCGAAGAATCGGGAGTCAACGGTGAAGAAATTATCAATTCTTCTTCTACATCACAAGCGGTGATTTCAGGTACGTTTTTTGTTTTTTTAAATCGCGGAAATCCCTCCGGGTTCGGACGGAAAAAAATAAAGAAAAATCGCGGGACGTCACATTTGTGATTCTCTCCTTTACCCCTCTCTTCCTTCGGGTTGCGTTTGGTGATTTCCCCCCCTCGGGGAAAAATTAAAAATTTATTATTTTAAAGGGGTTTTTATTTGTTTAGCTGGTCTCGTGTCGACCGGGGGGGGTTATCCGAGGGTCTTGTACCAAACATCAAACGGAATGATGTACGCTGCTCCATCTCCGTCACTTCCAAACGGTGTCATCTTTAGCCTTAGCCATCAAGTAGATCCAGGTCTGTTGGCATGTAAATTATATCAAATTTGATTGACTAACTTCCGGTTTGTTTTTCTCTTTTCCCCACCCCCCCTTTTGTGTTTTTAAACGAGGTCGAATGTTGATAATTTTAACGATTTTTCTCACGTGTTTTTAATATTATTATTATTTTTAAATAAACTTTTCAGCATTTTGAAGTTTTAAATTTTTTTTTTTTAACGATTCAAACGACGTGAAGTTTTATGTTTTATGTTTTATGTTTTGTGTTTTGTGTTTTTTTTGCTGTTGTCGTTGTTTTTTTTTAATATTTATTTGTCGTGTGAAATAATGAGTAATAATTTTTTATCTCGAACGTAACTTTAGAAAGATGGCGATAACCATCTCAAACTTTTTTTTTTTCATAATACAAACAACATAATTAACATCGTTGATAAATATTATTATTGTCATTATTTTCATTTTTATTTTTATGTTGTAGGAGGAACCGGCAGTGGTGGTGGTGGTGGTGCTGGTTCGTCGAGCAGAAGTCACGGAAATTCTAGACAACAGCAATTAATAACGATACCATTTCCTGTTCTTTCTGCGACACCCTGTTCGAGTAATCGCGATACTGAACAGGAGGCTGCAGATCTTTCTAGAAAATGAAACGTGCCTATTAGATTTCGAATGAAAAATCACGTATAATCGCCATTTGCGTTTTATTATTATTATTATTATTAGTTTTATTTTTACACCTGAACGATTCGGTAAGGTATCGCGTGTGGGGGGGGAATAGAGGGGAGCGAAGGAAAGGGAAGGGAAAATACAGGAAGTTAATACAATAACGGATTTTTAACCTGCGATTTTAACACATAAATTGTTTATTGTTTTGTTTTGTTTTCTCTAAATAATAATAATAATAATAATCAGACTAAGTAAATGAATTTTTCGAAAGTTTTCTGTGTTCGATTTTTAGAAATGATGATGATGATGATGATATTCTGGATCAATTTATTCATCTTTTGTTTTTTTTTTGTTTTTAGACACCTACGTACGTAAACGGTGTGGTAGTTCGAAAAACTAATAAATAACCTTTTTTTTTTATTTCTTCTTTCTAATATATTATACCTGAATATTATACCTGAAAAAAAAAAATTTGAAAAGAAACAATGAGAGGTGGTGTCGCCGTACGGAAAATTACCGGTTTTTTTTTTCTAAAAAAATTTTTGATTAATTTGAATTATGCATCACGCGATGCACATGTTTTTTATTTATTTATTTATTTATTTATATATATTATAAAATAAATAATTTTTATGTTACGGTTTCCGGGAAATTTTTGCCCTACCATGTTTGTTTCATTATTATAAAGAGAGTTGGGGAGGATGAAGGGGGAGGGGGAAGGGAAATTGCGCGTAGGAAATATCTTTTGTGATTCCATAAATTTCCCCAAGGGTCGTAAGTATTGAATTTTTATTTAAAAAAAAAACTCGCGACATATTTTTTGTTTTTTTTTTTTGTAATTTACAAAACATGATAACTGGAAGGTATCATTTTATTGGTTAATAGAGACCGATCATTATCATTATTATCATCATCATTATCATCATCGTCGTCGTCGTCAAATTTTTTTTTTATTTAGAAAATTACAAATTATCAATTTTTTTTTTAAAGAAATTTTCAAGCAATTTCTTTTTTGTCGGTTATAATAATAATAATTTTATAAAAATGAAATTGTTTGTTGTTTTTGTTGTTCAAATCGATGGGTTTTTAAGAGGATTTTAAATGATCGGAAACAAACAAACAAACAAACAAAAATACAAATAAGGAAAGAAGGAAGGAGGTAGGATAGATGCGAAATACCAGTAGCAACAACGTGAATTTTTTTTTTTAAGAAGGTGGTCGGTTGTTTAAGCGTTTCGGTGAAATGATAGAAAGATTCCAAGAAGAATTATTCCGACAACAACAACAACAACATGTTAGAATTGTTTTCTGTTTGTTGTCTGAAGAAAAAAAAAAAAACAAATTCAAACTCACTACTTCTTTACCTTTTCTTCTACTTTTTTTTTTTAACCAATGTTTTCAACAGTTTTTTTTTTTTACTTATTTGCATTTAAACACGTTTTATTATTATTATCATTATTATCATTATTATTAATATTACTATTATTATTATTAATAAATTTAATCCTCGGCGATTATTCAAAAAAAAAAAGAAAAAAAAATCATCCATATACGGTCGATTAATAAACGAGTTCGTAAATAACAATTGCGTATAAATATTTATTTATTTATTTACGCATCGTACCTGTCGGCTTAAGGTTTTAATAAATAAATAAATAAATAAAAAATTGTTTAAACAAATAATTTCCGATTATTGATTTATAAACATTTTTCTGCTAATTTTTTTTTTTTTTTCTAATACATCGTAGTAGTTGTAGTAGGTTTAAGTTTGATTTGTATTTTTTTTTATATTCCTCTCGTTCGTGACACGTTATTATCCGCATCAAATATGTTTGTTGTTGTTTGTTTGTTTGTTTGTCAGGTGGTTCAAGAGGTAAAAGATTAACAATTGAAATAGATGAGCAGATAGGTTTGGATTTAATGTTCGAATTTGATTACATAATCGTTACAAAGGCACAATTGGCAAAAAGGAAAAAAAAAAACTTCGAGAAATTCATTTCATATAAAACCAAAACGGAAATGACGAATACTTGACGCCATTTTTATTTTTACTCTATGAAAATAATAATTAAATAAAAGTACGGAAGGTACGACGACAAAACAAAAACAACGCTTGTTTTTTTTTCGGGTTTGGTTTTTTTAAAAAAAAAAAATTGCAACTGCTCGCGGGAAGGGGAGGAGGGAAAAGGGGGACGGAAAAAAAGAAAAATTCGAAATGATTTTAAAACGGGTATGGAGGGAGGGAGGGGGCGTTCAGGAAACAAAAGGGGCAGAAGAAAATTTTGACTCTTTTGACATACGCTTTGCATTTTTTTATCACACGAAAGGTTTATTACTATTTTAATTATTATTATTATTATTATCATCATCTTATTTTATTGGCATTCGTTGGTTTTTCACAATTTTATTCACATAATCGACGTCATCCTCGTCGTCATCGTCACCTCGTCATCGCCAAGAAAAAAAAAATTCGGCGACGCGTAATTTAATAAAGTGACGATTTATAATTTTTTTTATTTTAAATTTTATTATTATTATTATTATTATTATTATTATTATTATTATTATCATTATCATTATTATTATTATTATTATTATTATTACTAATTTTTTTTTTGATTGTTTTTGGTGTTGTTGGTTTTTTTTTTCTTTTTTTATTCGGATTGTTTTTTAATTTTTTTAAGTGCGAAACGTGTAAATAGAAAAAAAATAAGTAAATAAACGTGTAATTTGAATAATTTTGTATATTTGATAATTTATTATTATTATTATCATCATCATTAACAAATCAATGCGAAAGTCATTATTATTATTATTATTATTTTATTAAATTTTATTGTAATCGATTAATTAATTAATTATTTTCGTAATCAGTATTTTGGAATGAAATATTATTAATAATAATAATAATAATTGTGTGAATAAATATTATTATTATGATTATTATTATTATTATCATTATTAATTAGGAAATGTATCATTAACGGAAAAAAAAATGTGCCTTTCATTGTAATTAATAATATAGTGGAAAAAGTCAAAAAAAAAAAAAAGTAATTCGGGTGAAAGGTAGTTCGAAAATGAATAATAATAATAATAATAATAATAATAATGATGATAATGATGATGATGATGATGATAATAATAATAATAATAATATAAATAATAATAATGATGATGAAGAGTAAGTTTGACGCTACCAATTTTTAAACGCGGTGGTAAACGCGGTGAAATTTATGAGGAATTTTTACCGCCAGAAAAAAAAAATTTAAGATTAATGGCGGTAGAATTAGGGATTTGAAGACCTGCCTACTACTACCACTACTACTTCCACTACCTTTTTACCAAAAATTACCAATTTTTCTCTCTCTCTCTTTCTTTCTCTTTTTTCTCTTGTTCGTTTTCGAAAGGAATTGCGAAACGAATACAAAAATGTAAATTTATTATGACTACTTGTAATGATGGAAACAAAAAAAAAAAAATTATTATTATCACTACCTTCATCATCATCATCATCATTATTATTATTATTAATTAAATTAATTATTTATTTATTATCATTATTATTAATATTTTTTTTCGTTCGTATAATTAATAAATGAAAAATAACGGTTGTTAATAAATATAAATAAATATATTTAATAAAAATTTACACATTCGTTAAAAACAAATAATAATAATAATAATTTATAAATTATTATTAACAATATTTCCTTTTGATGTCTTCTGCTATGTTTTTTTTTTTCCTTTTTCCCAATACGTGAAATTTTCCGGAAAATTTCTATAGGTTGAAAAAATTTTTTTAATTATGTAAAAAATTTATTCGAAATTAAAAATTATTAATTTGTTTTTGCATTCATCAAATAAAATAAAATAATTAATTAATTAATTAAACGTTCGATTATTAATTATTTAATTAATTATCGATCGATTACGTAATAAAAATTATTAATTAAAAAAATTAATAATAATAGTAATAAATTAAACTACAGATCAATTTACTAATAATAAATAAAATTTAAAAAAAAAAAAAAATGTAAAATAAATAATAATTAAAAAAATTGTTTATTTTTATTTTGATTACGTTGTATCGAATCGATTTCATATCGATTAATCGATTCGATAACTCAAATAAGGTAAGAAAAAGAAGGAAAATTTATAAAACTCGATGATCCGTTTATCAATTGATATCCTTATGTAACTCGCAATTATTTATTACCTTTTTCAAAAAAGTTTTTTTTTTTTAAATTAAATTAATTACAAATGAGACGTGGCATTAATAGTAACAGTAGTGGCAGTAGTAGTATTAGAATTAGTGGTTAAAGTAATAGAAAAAATATCAGAGGGGGAATATTGGAGGGGGGGGGAAAAAAGGAAAAAATTTAATTTTTTTTTATTCCGTTCATCCGTTTAATGATTCCGACATTTTTTTTTTTACCTGAACCCACGCAATTGTATCCTTATACGTCGTCTCTTTTTTCTTTTAATTTTTTTTCCATCTATCTCTCTCTCTCTCTTTCTCTCTCTTTCATCCATTTAATTTCATTATTATCATTATCGTTTCGATCCTTGATTCAATTCGCATTATTCTTTATTACAGTCAAGGTTTTTTAATTAACGTGAAAATATTTTTTTGGGATTAATTCTAATTAGTAATTTAGTAGGTAGCCTAATTTATGATTTATAATTCCTCCCCTCTCTCTTTCTCTCATTCTTTCTCTCTCTCTCTCTTTTCGCGATTTGTATTAAATAAAGAGAAATAATAATAATTAAGTAAACGTTTTTTTTTTTTTTTTTTTTTTGGAAATGGGCAAAAGAAAGAGGAGGAAATTTTTTAGCGCGCGCGCGAAATTTAAAATTTATACTATCGTCATTATTATTATTATTATTATCGTTAGTCTTATTAAAATTTTATGTGCTTGTCGGAATTTTCCAACATTCTTTCCAGGTGAAATTTAACAAGCTTTATTGCCCCTGCACATCTTTTAAGTATTTTTATATCCGGATGATCGAAACCGTTTCCGTTTTCGGCCATCTTTTAGTTTTTTTCCACCCTCGATATCCGTTTTGTAGGATGACACATCTCTATCATACTTTTCCCGGGGTGCGATCGTAATCATTCACTGACTAATCCCCTTTCATTTTACACTCCCGACGGATATTTCATTTACATATTTTATTTACTAATTTCATTTCCGAAAAACTCGTTATTAAAAATATCGAATAACCGGAAATAAAGTTTTTCTAACCGATCTTAGTTTATTAACAAAATTTTTATTTATAATTAAATTACATTTTTTAACGCTAATAAATAAATAAATAAAAACATGTCGGTTAAAATTAAAAAAAATAAAAAAATTTATCAAAAACAATTTTGAAAAATTTCAATTATTATTATTTAATAAATACCTTTCAACGTTCTATCAAAATTTTATTACTTTTAAAATATATATATTTTTTTTACACGCGTAAAGAAAGAGAGAGAGAGAGGGGGGGAGAAATTTTATTAACTTATTTATTTATTTTATTACTCAACGTAAATTTTTTTTCTTTTTTTTTTTTTTTCTTTTTTGTTTGAATCCCATCACTGTCGAAACGCGTAATTTCCATCATGTCAACCGTTAAAATTATTTATAAAAATAATAATAATAATAATAATTTTACAACAACAACAACAACCAGAGTAATAAATAATTTATTACTCGAACGTTCGATAAAAAAAAATTAATAAATATCGATCGACGATAATAATAATAAAATATTAGTTTACATAAAAAAAAATACGATTTTATTGGGGGGCGTGAAGTGGTAGGAACGTGGAGGGAAAGAGGGTGGTAAAAAGTAATTTTTTTTTTAAAAAACGTATTATAATTTATAATATTATGTACATAAATATAAATATATTTATAAGTTTGAAGGCGCGGGGAAAGGGGAGGGGGGAGATGGTGAGGAAGAGAAGGAGAAAAAATATTTATTAAAATAAATAAAACATAAAAAAGAAAAACTCGTTTTTTTTTTCTTTTCTATTTTAATTAAATTCGCGCGCGGTTTATTATTATTATTATTATTATTATTATTATTATTATTATTATTATTATTATTATTATTATTATTATTAATTTATATTTTCCACGCGTCACGTGTTTATCGATATTTTTTTTTAATTTTCGATTCGATTGCATGAAAAAAAAAAAAACTCGAAAGTTCGATAAAAAAAAGTCGAAATTTTTTTTTTTTTCCTATTAAATATTCAGGTAGGTTCAGGTAATAAATTATTTATTTATTACTCGTTTCCGTTTCTTCTTTTTTTTTTATTACTCGTAATAGTTTTATTAAATATTTTTTTCTTTCCTTGTTTTCCATTTTTTTTTTTTTTTTTTTTTTTTTTGTCTAAAATCAAGTTTTTCTATAATTAATAATAAATTATGTCATTTTATTGTTATTGTTACGATTATTATTATTATCATTAGTATTATAAATTGTTCATAATAAACGTTAATGATAATAATAATAATAATAATATTTTATCGAATTGTTTTTTTTTTTTTTTTTTTTTTACTATTTTCGTTCATTCATTCATTCAAATGGATGATAATCACCCACTTTTATTATTATTATTATTATTTATTTATTTATTTTGAATAATTTTTTTGTTTTTTCTATTGATTTTTCCCCTTTTCGAATGAAGTTATCAATTAATAAATAAATTATTACGTAATAAATTTGTAACGATTTTATTTTAACACTTATTTGGATATTCGAATTCGGATAAATTATTATCGATAATGATAGCGGTGGTGGTGGTGGTGCGGGGTGCGTGGTAGGAAAAAAAGGGAAAATTATATTAATGTCGTCGTCGTCGTGATGGTTTGACGTGGTTGTAGACTAAAATTTTGGTGTTGAAAATGGTTTAATAATAAAATCGTCTTCGAACCTAATAAAGTAAAGAAATAACTGTTTGGAAAAATTTCCAGAATGATCCACGACGGTATTCTATAATCACGATGTTAAAAAAAAAAGGTCAACTTGAATGAATAAGAAAAAACAAAAATGGCGGCGGCGGTGGTGGTAATAAACGAATCCGTTTAAATAATTACGTAAACTTTTTTTTTTCTTTTTAAATTCGTTTGTTTTTATAAAAAAAATTATTATTATTATTATTTTATTGCGTAATTATTAAAAAAAAAAATTATTAGTTGTTTGTTTGTTTGTTTGATTTTGTACAAAAAAAAAGGAAAATGTCTTCCAGGGATTTATTTAGACAATTTAATTGTTTTGATATTTAAAGTAAAAAAATAAAATAAAATAAAAAAACGGGCCTTAAGGTTTTTCCAAAAAAAATTTATTATTATTATTATTATTATCATCATCATCATTATTATTATTATTATTATTTTGATATTTTTGTTGTTTTTCGTTTATTTAATATGAAATCTTTGAAAGACCACCTCTATTCGTGAAAGATTTCTTTAAAATAATTTACACGCAACATCATCGTGGGAGTGGAGGGGAGAAAGGGGGGGGGGAGGAAGAGGAGGATATTATTATGTTATCATTACCCGATAATAAACGAAACGATACCCACGATTTTATAATGATGATGATTTTAATTGAAAAATGTGTGTTAAAATTTTAACATCGTTCACGCACACATCAATTTATAAAATATAAATAATTATTATTATTATCATCGTTTAATTTTTCGTTTTACGTTATCTAGAATGTTCCGTATTAAATTTTTAATAAATTCCCGTGTAGAAAATGTTAATAATAATAACAAAAGATAATATTTACGAAAAAAAAATCAAATGGATTAAAGGAAAAAAATCGTTTTTTACTTTCTTTATTTCATTATTATTATTATTATTATTATTATTATTATTATTATTATCATCACATTCGAATCGATAAATTTTTATTATTGTTTAAGTACACAAAATATTGTGACGTATGAGTATCAAAACCGAAAATAATTGCAAAATTAAAATTAAAATTTCAAAATCGACAAAAATTTTATTAATTTTCTTTTTTTGTCATTTTAAGAAGAACTTTTTTTCTTACTTTAACTTATCTCAAAAACTATTCTTCTTAGGAGTAAATTAAAATTGAACGGATAAAGAAAATGGTAAAAAATACAAAAAAAAGTGAAGTTTTTTTTGGAAATGTTTTGTTAAAATGATAAGAAACGTTATCAGTCATCCGGTATGGAATTTTCACGTGAGTTCCAGCGTTAAAAAAAAATCTTATCGGATTATTATCAGTTTTTATTCTCCAGTAAATTATTTATTTCAAATATAAATGAAAAAAAAATAATTTCAACTTAATATAAATTAATGATGATAATGAAGATGATGATAATAATAATAGGCAGCAACTTATTAACGGAATTAAATCACGTAATTATTATTATTATTATTATTATTATTATTTAAAAAAAAAAAAAAAGAATTTTTTTTCGATTAAAATTTATAACATTTTTCATTGTTTCACCTGTTATGGAGAAACACATAAACCGGAAGTTTACCTTTTTCAGATTTTTTATTATTATCATCATTATCGTCATTATTATTATTATTGGTTTGTTTTTTTTTTCGGTACTTATAGATAATAAATGGTCAAGGGAAACGTTTGAGAATATTAAAATGATGGCCGAATTTTTTTTTGTTTTTTTTTTTGTTTTCGTCAATTCGCTTTTTGTTCGTTGTTCGTATTTTCCATCCTCTTTTTTTTTCATTAGCCCGCCCCTTTTTCCCGCCTTTTCCGCCCCCGCTTCCCCCGCCTCCCCCGCCTTTCATCCTCCTCCGATCATTGTTTTTTTTTGAATGTATTTTCCATGCCACGTCGTTTGGATCATTATTATTAATCATAAATTTTTGTATAACTAATAAAAAATTTAATTTAGAGGCGGTTTTAAATTTTTCAATCGAAATGTAACTTAATTAATGACGTCATTTCCGTATTGACAAAAATTTCGTTGAGTCGAAAGGAGGACAAAGGAAAAGATGAGAAATAAGAAAAGGCAAATTTTTTAAATTTATTATTTATTTGTCAACTATTAATTCGAACGAAGGAATCTTATTAAGATTGAAAATAGTAATAATAATAATAATGATAATGATAATAATGATGATAATAATAATAATAATTTATCGAACTGAGACGAGGTTTTTTAATTAAAAAAAAAAAAAAAACGTTCGCATTAAATTACATTATTTTATCTATTTCATATTGAATTTTTTTTTTTTCGTTTGTTGATTAATTTATTTATCCAGGAATTTGATTGGTTGACACACCGGATACAATCTCACGCGCACACACGCACGCACACAATAAACGTTTATATTCGAACAAACGAAAAAATTTCGTTACATAAAAACCATAATTTATAATAAATTTACAAGAAAACGAATCTCGAATGAGAAAAAAAAAAAAAAGTTATTAATCAACCTCAGGTATATGATTGATAAAAATCTAGTAGGGGGGGGGGAAAGGACTCCATTATTATTATTATTATTATCATCATCATGTATCTATCTATCCATCCATCTCTAAAGTTATCAAATTTTTTTTTTTAATTTTTTTTTCGACTGGACATTTGCATTCTTTTGCAAGATTTCATCTTTTCTTCTTCTTCTTCGCTTTTTATTTTTTTAATTAATTTTTTTTTTGAGGGGGAGGCGGGGAAACGTAGGGAGCGTGAATATTTTAAAATATAACAAAGTTTAAATTTGAAAAAAAATAAAAATTCGAGCCCTTTTATTATAATCATTTCCGGTTGCAAAAAAATTAAAAAATTTTTTCCTCTTTTCGTATTTCCTTCCTTCCGTTCTCTTTTTTTTCTTTCTTTATTTATTTTTACCAAGGTTCGTACAAGCAAACAAACAAACAAACAATTAGATAAAAATTTTTTTTTTAAATCATGCAAAAAAATGTAATAATAATAATCATCATCGCTAGAAAAGTGAATTAAAAGCAATTTTTTTTTTTAATTTTAATGCAAAAAAAAAAAGAAACGTGAATTTAATTTAATACTTTTATTACGTAATAATAATGATAATAATGATGATGATGATGATGATGATGATGATGACGGTGATGATGATGATATAAATATATATATATTTTTTTTTTTCCTTCATCCTCTCCGTAGATAAATGTTTTTTTTCTTTTGCGTCCCACAATGTCCTCCAGCAGTAAAATTATTTTAATCATCATTTAATTCATTTCGTTTTTCTTTTTTCTTTTTCCAGTTTTCACTCTCTTAGGCTATAAAATTTATTATTAATTAATTACTTATAAAAAAAAAAATTAGCGACGTGACTCGCGAGGAGCATTCCTTAGGGGTCTTAGAACTTCTGACTGGAATCATCGTTTTTTTTTTTTTTTCTTGCTCCATTACCTCTCACTCTCTCTCTCGCTCTCTCTCACTCTTTTTAATCTCTCGCTTTTTTTCGCACCTTATTTCAAAAACTCAACAACACCCTATATATATATATATACGCACGTACGTTCGTACGTACGCACGCATGCACGCACATCATAAATTTCACGGTTGTAAATTATCAATCTTCTGCCACGGTTGAAAATAAATAAAATGCCTCATTACGCGTACGAACGAATAACGGTCGATTAAGTTTCATCCATCTTTTTATTATTATTATTATTATTATCATTTCTCCACCAGATTTCTTTCCAGTTTTTTTTTTTATCACATTGATGACGATTATTGATTTTTTCACACGGTTCGAATATTAATAATAATAATAATAATAATAATAATAAATGAAAAAATCTAGAAAAAAAAACGTCCGAGTTGTAATTGGCCGAAAAAAAAAATTTCTTTTAATTTTGAATTTTAATTTCGTTGACAGATTTCCAGGGGGAGGTGGGTGGGTGGGGTGAAGGATGAAGAGGGGGCGAGGGGGCGGAACGGGGAGGACGAAAGGAAACGAAGGTATTATTATTATTATTATTGATTACGCTCTTTTGGATTTTTTAATGGTGGCACCGTTTATGATGATTTTTTAATACCCTCGAGGTCCATCAATTATCATGTACCTGATGTTACTCCGATGTGATTATTATTATTATTATTATCATCATCATCATTATTATTATTATTTTTCAAGGTTACGAATTATAAATGATAAATTTTATTATGGAAAAAAAAAAGAATTCCAATTAGTCGAATTTGACAGAAATATATAATTTGTAATTAATTTTTTTTAAATTGCTACCGTACACGTTTTGTCGTTTGTTTCGTCATTCTCGCATCTACAAACAGTACAAACGAGGAGAGGAGAAAAACATTACATTATTTTATCGTTTGTCGAGCCTTTACACGTCGTGAACGTTTAATAAAAATCATATAAGTGTTTCCGGTTCGTTTGAATTTTACATATCACGCGTCCGTTTCCGTTTTATTTCCCGTCTGCAAATTTTCCCCCTCTCCCCTTTCCTTTTTTTATCGATGAAACAATCCGACAAACGTTAACCGCAAATTTTTTTTTAACTTCTCGCGTGGGGAGGCGATGGGGGAAAAGGGGAAAGGGGGTGTTGAAGAAAAAAAAAACTTTTTTTTGTTTTTTATTTATTACTTTACCGAGTTCTGACATCTTTGTTTTTTTTTTTCCAGACCTGATATTGTCTCTTGATACTCATGCCATTAATTATGTTTATTGCTTCGTGTGATGATTGTTGAAAGTTTTTTTTTTTTTTTTATTGTCGTTGTTAATCATTCGTTATTATTATTATTATCATCATCATCGTCATAGTCATCATTATTACAAAAAAATTATTACTCGTCGTCTCGTCGGCTTTCGAAAAAAAAAAAAAATTTTTTTCTTTTCTTAATATTTGATACCGCGCGAACAAACGCGACAAATTTAAAATGGACGATTCGTCGTGCCACGGATTCATTTTATAATACGTCGTTTGTCTTACATTTTTATAACCATAAACATT
>NW_002987851.1:0-3469 GCF_000006295.1 Pediculus humanus corporis | reverse complement strand
TCTCAATAATAATAATAATAATAATAATAATAATAATAATAATAATAATAATAATAATAATAATAATAATAATAATAATAATAACAAACTCATTATTATTATTATTAAAATGTTCTAGTAAAAAAAAAACTCAAAGAAATTTTAGCGACCAAACTATTATTCCAGTCGTTTTTTTTCTCAAAAGCATAAATTATCCACTTAAATAAATGTTTACGTTTTTAAAAACATTGGAGTGAACCAATTAAAAAACCTGTATTCAACATTTTGTCGTATCTTTTTTATTTCTCTCTCTCTCTCACTCCCTAACTCTCTCTCTCTCTCTTTACATCTTCTGCCAATTTCTTTAAAAAAAAAAAAAACTCGAAAAAGACATAAATTAAAAAAAAAAAAAAAAAAAAATTTAACATCTCAAGTTTTCGAGGTGACGAGTTTGAATCTTTCACGACATGTTCATCGTTCTGCTACCTCGTGTTTGTTTGTTTGTTTGCCGTTTGTTGTTTGTTTTAATTTGTATATACGTGCTTGATTATTTTTATTCGATTTCTTTTTTTTTATATATATAAGGTTTGAAATTTTACCGCGATCGAATCGTATCAAATAAAAAAAATAGTAATTAAAAAAAAAAATTATATTTTTATCTTTCTCTCTCTTTCTCTCTTTTACACACACACTCGCACAATCTCTCTCTCTCTCTCTTTCTCGCATTATCTCAAACGCCTGTTGATAAAAATTAATAATTTTAATATTATTTATTAAAAATTTAATTAATTTTTAGGTTCGAAAAATCGAAGTTTAACGGTAATGAACGGTTGGATAACAATCAATTCGTTTGTTTGTTTGTTTGTTTGTTAGTACATCTTTTTTAACAAAGAGAAAAAATCAATAATTCGAAAAGATTTTTTTCTATCCATTGTTATAAAAAGATAAATTTTTAAATTTTAAAAATAATTGTTTAAACAATAAAAATAAATAAATTAGGTTGGTTAAATTAGGCGTGTTTGTTAGTGGACAAAAAAAAAAAAATTTTTTTTTCATCCACTCCACCCCCCATCCCTTGGTTAGTAAACATATTTAAAAAGAGACTCCACCTTAGACAACAAACAAACTCCATCTTTTGATTAATACGAAAGGAAAACATGCGTCTGGAAAGACGATAGAGAGAGAGAGAAGGAAGTAAATGTTCTTGTGGAGGGAAGAGAAGGGAAGAGAAGAGGAGAGGGAGGAAAGGAGGATAAGGAAGAAGACCGCCATTATTTTTTTGTCCTATGGTTTTAATTACAATGACGTGGGTGATTTTTTTTTTTTTTTTCGACGGTCACATCTTCGGTTTGTAGTGCGTGACCAAGAGTACGAAATTTTGTCACATTTTAAAATATCGTAGAATGAATCTAAAATGTGACGACACGTGCGACATTTAGGTATTCATACCATGGCTCACATTTGAATTTTAATACCTGAATGCGAAATTAACTTTTTTTTTTTTTTTTTTTTACTGAACGTCGTCGTAGCCGTCGACGACGACGGCTTTTACTGACTCAACGTTAATAAAACTTTTTTTTTTTTGGCACATGAAATAATTATATTTATTTTATTTTTTAATAAATGTTATTAATTACATTTGATTAATTAATAAAACAAATTTTATTAATTATAACTCAAGGCAATTTTTTAAAATAAAAATAAATTCCAATAGTTAATTACTATTAATGTGTCAGTTAATTTTAAATAAATTAAATGTAATTTTTTACATGCGCACGTGTGTTTGTGTGTTTATGTATGTGTCGATCATTCATTTGATTTGTTGTTGTTGTTGTTGTTGTTGCGATTGTGGTTGTTGTTTTGGAAAAAAAAAAAAAAAAAAAGATTTCTCGACTCCAAGCAAATCTTATAAATTACCTTCTCATCTCCTCTCTCACCCCCCCCCTCCGATTCGAATATTAAATTTTTACTCGTGTTATTTTTTTCTTATCTAAACGTTATCAGTGATAAGAAATGGGAGAAAGATTTTTCTAGATATTTTAAAAATCGTGTCAAAAAACAATTACACGTTTACGTGCGTGTATGTTTACGTATAACAAAAGGAAAAAATTATTTTCCTTACCCTTACCGTTATCATTATTATAATTACTTCATTATCATCTTTGTAATATTCTAATTAAAATAAAATAAGCCCGAACGGTAAAAATAATAATAATGATAATAATGAAAACGTTTAAAAATCAATTTTTGGAAAATTAACAAAAAAATTAACAAAAAAATGTGTTTAAAAATTGCCTAAACATCATTTTGAAGGCGTTTTTCGTCGAAGTTTTCTTTGATCGTATGAAATATGGAGATGGTTAAAAAAAATTGTTTTTTTTTTTTTAAATCTGTTTTTGTTATCATTGTTATCACTTCAGGGATTTAAATTGATTGTTTTTGTTGTTTAATTACGGCCATAAAATTTAAAAAATCGTTCGTCAAAATTAAAATCCCAGCAAAAAAAAAAGAAAAAAAATCAATTAAATTTACGATCGCGTGTTTATCGTGTATTAAACTCTTGGAAAACTTGTTGAATTTCTTTTTTTTTTTTTTATTGAACGAGGTTTCCAGGAGGGAAATTTGGGAAGTTAACAGGAAAAGGGAATGAGAGGGGATGGGGAGGGTGATAGGAAAACAAAACAAAAAAAAAGAATCAATATTGTGATGTGGAGATTGTTGATGTGTAACCAAGTGAAGTCAATTTTTCGTCAGTCGTCGTATTTTATTTGTCGGTTATATTAAATTTTTTTTTCTTTTACGTTTAACGTTTAATTTTTTTTTTTGTTATGTGAAAACAACGAAAACGGATGTTGCGTTTAAATAAATAAATAAATAATTAACAATTTAAAAAATGGGTTGTAATAGTTCATCGCCGGTTGTACCATTAGTTGAACCGATTCCAAAAAACGGACCTGGAATTAAAGTTTTAGTTAATCCATCGGATGCTGGAAAAATAATTCCAATCAATGGAACTCCCAAAGGAAAAGAAATATCATCTACGATTTCGAATAATACGCCTCCCCGAATAAATAACGTTCGTACCAATTCTGAAAAATTTTTGAACGAAACGAAACGAAGTAAGATTTTTTTTTACAAATTTTTTTTCGTCTCATTAATTTATAATTAATTATTAATCACGTGGCATGTTTTTTTTGTATCAGAAATACCGCCGACTCCTCCGCGACCACCTCTCGCGTTTGACATACCCGCAGATGATGAAGAAAGCATAATAAAAAAACATCCGCCGAAAAAGATAAAAAAATTACAAAAAAATGAAAATTTGACGAAAACTTTGACGCACGAAGAACTCAATGCTAAATTACAGGAAGCGGAAATGAGGAGAAGAGAATTTCTTAATCAGAGAATACAATCGGCTCAAATTAAAAATAATCAATATAGGCAATTAGCACGGGGAGACGTCATTAGCCAAAAGGTTTTTTTCTTTCAT
>NW_002987852.1:123891-125835 GCF_000006295.1 Pediculus humanus corporis | reverse complement strand
GTTTTTTTTTTCCTTTTTCAAAAAAGGAGAGAAATTTCTAGAAATTTACAAAACCGCAAAATGAATGCATCCACGTAATAATTTTTTAAACGAGTTTGTTGCAAAATACAAATGCAATTATTATCATTATTATTATTAATAATATTTTCGTCGACTCGTTTTTTTGCTACCATTAAATTAATGATCGATAACGTACATTAATCACGCTACGAACGAACGCAAAAAAAAAAAAAAACGAATCGTATATTTTTTTGTCGTTTGTTAGCTAACAGAAACAGGATTTTGTAGAGTCGTTGTTGCTGTTTGTTTTTTATTACATCGTCTGCTTTTCTATGAATTTCGATTACGGTTTGAACCGCAGGAAATTCGCACAACAGCAAAATAAAAAAAAAACTTTTGAGATTTTTTTTATTTTTTAAATTTCAAATCAATTTTATTAAAAAAAAAAAAAATGGCGTCAGATAAATACCGTAAGGTAAACATGAAATTCGATTCCAGATCGATGGTAATGATAAATTTCTTCAAAAATTTATGGAGTAAATTTATGGAGAATTTTTTTTTCGATGGAAAAATGACTAGAATCAAAGCAAAAGAAAACGTAATAATAATTTTTTTTCTCTCTCTGACGAATGATGACGTAATAAATGACGTAAAATATACGGACTCGGAAATTTTTACAATAAAAAAAAAAAAAAAAATTTTTTTTTTATTTCACGTTTCACTGGAAGCGAAACGGAAATAATAAAAAATAATGATTTTACAATCGAATTATCGTCATTATTATTATTATTATTATTATGAAAAATTACAAAAAATCTTCTGCTAATAACAATATTAATTATAATGTCGACGTCTCGGTCGTGTTTTTAAAAAAAAAAAAAAAAAGGTACAAGCGGTAAATAATCGTTTTGTCAAACGAATCATCTGAGCGAGCTGTCGGATTATATCAATTCATTTGTCATTATCATCATCTCCCCGTCATTTATACGCACGCACAAACACACCCTTCTTCTCACCCATTTCCACCCTAATGGGGAGAGGTGGAAAAAAAATTTTTTTTGTTAATGTAAGGGTAGAAAAAAAAAATTAATTTTTTTCGCCTCCGGATCGGCAAACAATTTAATGGTTACTTAAAAGATTTTCACGTTTTACCTTTCCTCCCTTCACCTTCTCCTTTGACCCTTCGTCTTTATTCACGTTTTAATAGGTAATTTACGCAGGTTATTGATACTTAACTTTGTTTATTATTATTAGTATCAACATCATCATCATCATCATTGTCATCATCGTCGTCGTCATCGTCTTAATAATATCTTTACATTTTTTCCTTTTTTTTTTTTTTGTTGTTGTTCTTCGACTCGGGCTCAAGTACTAAACAATAAACTCCTCTCTCTCTCACTCTCTCCTCATACCTCTTTCTCTTTTTCTTTCTCTCTCTCTCACTATTTTTCCGTAAAAAGCCCTTGTTATACGTTTCTTTCACGACTTATCCTCCATTTAATAACAAAGAAAACCGTTATTAATTTTATTTATTTTTTTTTTCGACGGTTAATTAACTTATTTCGCTTTCATTTTAATTATCATCATCATCATTATCATCATCATCATCATCATCATCATTATTATTATTATTAATAATATTAAAATAAATTAAATCGTTTGAGATAGAAAATTAGAAAAAAAAAGTAAAATTTTTAGTAACTGAATTTTTTTTAAAAAGTATTTTGTATAATATGGGGGAAAACAACGAGGCGGGGGGAAGGAAGCGAGGTGGAGTAAAACAAAAGGGATGAGAAGGAGGATCGTAAAAGGTACCGATTGAACTTTTTCCTTATTTAAAAAAAAAGCGCCCCCGATAAAAAAAAAAAATTATTTTATTGTTATTGCTTATTGTTTCTCGTTAAGTTAAATTTCTTTTGTTTTCTATTTTTTTTTTTTTTTTTT
>NW_002987852.1:121969-123562 GCF_000006295.1 Pediculus humanus corporis | reverse complement strand
TAATAATAATAATAATAATAATGTTAATAATAATAATAATAATAAATAAATAAAACTTTTTTTTTAAAGTCTGAAATATGATTTTTTTTTTTTTTTTTAAATTAAAGACGCGATATAAAATTTTGATGATAAAAAAAATTAAAACCAAAAGTAATTTTTTTATTATTATTATTATCATTATCATTATTAAATTTTTTTTTATGTAAGGGAATTTTAGTGCTAATAAAAAAAAAAAAAAGACGTGAATGCTTTGAAAAAGAGTAATAAATTACGGTAAGATTAATTAAAATGTTACGATTATGCGTAAGAAGAAGAAAAAAAAATTACGTAAGAAACGTACGTGGGACGTTTTATTACATTTTTAAAAAAAAATTTTCTTATTAATTTTTACTAACAAATTTTTTTTTAAACCAACGGATTATTATTATTATTATTATTATTATTATTATTAGCGCGTTTTAAAATCATATATGCGTATTTAATATAAAAATTTATTCGATGAGTTTTCCATGGAAATTTATAGAATTTAATTTTTAAAAAAAAAGAAAATTTTTTTTAATGTAAATTTTAATGTTAGAATGACGATAATGATAATTTTAAATAAGGGATGCACGAAAAAAAAAATCGAAGAATTATTAAATAACTTTTACTCTTTCGTCGTTTGTTTGTTTGTTTGTTGGTTGTTTCATAAAGAAAAAAATTTAATCGAATTTATTTTAATGAAGATTTTTTTTTTGTTTTTAATTTTCCACGTCCGTTTTTATATTTACTGGGTTTTCTTTTTTTTTGTATTGTCATGAATATTATTATTATTATTATTATATTATTGTTGTTGTTGTTGTTGTTGTTTTTGTTGTTGTTGTTGTTGTTGAAGTTTAATTAATTTAAAAAAAAAATTCCAGATTACTTAAATTTTTCTTTTTTTCAAAACGAAATAAAAAATAAATTTTTTACTGTCGTTTGTTGTTTGTCGATGGGACAAGATAATCTTATTTCTTTTTTGCGGTTGTTGTTGTTGTCGTTGCTGTTGTTTGCCAAGGAAATTTTAAAATCTCTTAGAAAATTTAATTTTTTATTATGTCCCCCCGTGTGTTAGATTCAAAAACATGTTTGCAAAAAACAAAAAAATTTAAACTTAGGAAAAATTATGTTAGGTTTAGGATTTTTTAAATTTCCCGCCAATTTTTTTTTCCCATCCGTCATGACGTCATATATAATTTTTAAAAAAAACGTATCACGTAAGATAAGTCAAATGAAAAAGGAATGAAAATTAATTTATAATTAATTATAAATCTTCCGGGATTTTATTTCTTTTTTTTTTTTTTTAAAAAAAAAAGGGACAGTTAAATATTTTATTACGAATCCAGGTATCCAGGTGTTTTTAAATTTTTCATTTATCAAAAAGATATAAAAGCAAAGGAAGAAAAATAATAATAATGTTAATAATAATAAAAAGGGGAAAATTTATTTTTTGATTTTTTCGTGCGCGTTCATTTTATTTCGAATGATTTCGAACGAAATTAAATTAAATTTTTCATCGTTCATTTAATTCTTTTTTTTATTACTGTTTAGCTTATGTAAAAAAAATTTAAA
>NW_002987852.1:120810-121744 GCF_000006295.1 Pediculus humanus corporis | reverse complement strand
AAATAATCCGCCGGTAATTAAACAAAATTAAAACTTCCGGTATAAAATTTCCATTTTGATTCCATTTAAAATTTTTTTTTTTTTTTCATTTCTCAATGAAATCAATATGGCGAACGATGATATTTTTATTTTATCATCATTATCATCATCATCATCATCATTATTATTATTATTTATTTTTAAGTAGGCGAAATATTCTTTTGCGTGTTTTTATGTAACGGTTAATAACCGTTATTAAAACAACCCTTGTTCGAAAAAAAAAAGAAATTTTTTTTTTCTAAATTACACTTTTTTAATTAATATAATTTTATTTTTATTATCATCCTCCATTGTTTGTTTATTTGTTTGTTTGTTTGTTTGTTTACTCGATTGTTTGTTACGGATTGTCGAAAAAAAAAAATACGTAAAACAAGTTTGAAACAACGTCTAAATTAATTATTACACACAATGATGAAAAATATCAATTTAAAAAAAAAATTTTTTTTTTTTTTTTAATAATAATAATATGATGACGATGATGATGGTGATGATGATGATGATGATGATTTTTATTCGTCCGAACGCGACGAATTAATAATGAATAAAGTTTGCTGTCGTAAAGAATTATTATTTTCTCTGTTTTGACGTTTTACACAAAGGAAACTGAATCAAAAGGGGGTGAGGGGGTGACGGAAAGAGAGAGGAAAAAGGGGATGAAGGGGAGGGGGAAGGATTTAAAATTAAAAAAATGTAATTAATTACAATTTAAATCGATAAAATTTTAATTAATTTTCATTTAACGTTTTTTATTATTATTATTATTATTATTATTACTTAGAAAAAAAAAACAAGAGAGCGACAAAAGGAGTAATAGAAATTACGATAAAAATTTTTTTAAAAAATTACTGGTAACGATTTTAATTATAAATTTATTTCCTTAATTCGGTACTGTCGT
>NW_002987852.1:114237-120790 GCF_000006295.1 Pediculus humanus corporis | reverse complement strand
GAATTTTTTTCCCCATTAAATTTCGTTTTCTTTTATGAGAGAGAAAATAAATAAATAAAATTTCAAAGATTTTTTTTTTATATCGGAAAAATGAACGGCAGCAAATTTTTTTTTTGCTGTCGTTAATTCGATGATGAAAAAATCTTTTTTGTTTATAAATAAATAAAAAAATCCGTTAAAAAGAGTAATAATAAAATTTACTAATTAACCGTGAGATAATAATAACAATGATGATGATGATGATGATGATTTTAATGTTATAACGGTCAAATTTTTTTTATTTATTTTTACAATCTGCTTTTATACTCTGTCTCTCTCTTTTTTTGTATTTTTGTCTTTTTTTGTATTTTTTTTCTTGCTCTCTCTCTTTCTTTTTTTTCTGTTTTGTTTTACCTTCGTCTTTTCCTCTTATTTTATATTTCGTTTTCTCTCACTCTTTCTTTCTTTTTCGTTTTGCTTTCTCTCTCTCTGTCTCTCTCTCTCTCTGGATTTCCTTTTTTTTTCTTTTCTTCGTTTGCTTTTTATCTCTCTCTCTCTCTATCTATCTATCAATTTCTTTTTTCCTTCCACAAATAAATAAATAAAATAAAACCAAATAGAAAACGTAATAGAACATTTTATTTTTATTTTTCGTTAAAAATAAAAGTGAAAAATTGGTTTTTCATCCGCCATTTTTGTTTTGTTTCGTTCTATTTTTTTTTTTTTTTTAAATTTTCATCGACATCAAGAAAAAAAAAAAATTTTTTTTTTTCTACGCTAAATTTAAGCTTTAGGCTTTCTTCATTTTATTCATGTTAAAATTATTATTATTATCATTATTATTATTATTGTTTTTTTATTCTTCTTTTTTTTTTTTTTGTTCTTTTCTATTATTTTATTTTTGCTATTCTTTTCAATTTTTTTTTCTGCTGTTGCTGCTGTTGTTGTTGTCTTTGTCGTCGTAACGTCGTCGTCATCATCTTCTCATCGTTTCATATTTTCCATCATCTTTTTTCTTCTTTTCTTCTTTTCTTTAATAATCCTTCGTGTTCTTAAAGTTTTTTTTTTTTTTTTTAAATAATTCGAAAGAATTATTTTTTTTTTTTTAAATTTCATTACGTCGCGTTATTTAATTTTATGTTTAAAAAAAAATTATTATTATTTTTTTGTAATTAAAAATCTTCCGTTTCCGCTTTTAAATTTGTTGTTGTTTTTTTAATTCTCGTCACTAAATAATATCGCCTGCTTTTAATTAAATTAAAAACATTTTAATTCATATATATATATATAATTTAAATAATTTTTTATTTTATTAAATAAAATTTCTCACGTTTTTTTTGGAACAAGAAAAAAAAAATTTTTTTTTTTTAAACGAAACTTGTTTGTTAATCATCACGTCAAACAAGTTTGATTGAAAAAAAATATAAAAAAATTTCTTCTGCTATTAGAAATTTAAAAACTTGTACGTAACCGTTTTTTTACCGTAAGGTATCATTCGGGGAACATAAAAAAATTTTTTTTTTCAGGTTCGATGTATTTATTTTATTATTATGACGTTTGCAAACTTTTTTCCCTTCTCCAGGTTTTTTTTCCTTCTTCAGATTTTTTTCCCTTCTTTAGGTATTCTTCCTCCCCTTTCTTCCCGTTTTTACTAATAATCAGTCCCGTACCTATTTAATAATATTTATTATTTACCCCGTTCATAATAATAATAATAACTCTTCGTATTTTTTTATCAAACGTTTCCAACAATTCTTCTCTCCTTTTCAACAAGAACAGAAAAAAAATTTTTTTTTTTTTTAACAAGTTCTTCAAATTAAAACGAAACCTTTTGCCAAAGTTTTCCCCCTCCCCACTCCTCCCTTTTTTCCTCTTTTACGCGGGGGCGTATAAAATGGGAGGTATTAGGGCACCCACATCAGAAAAGTATTCCTATTGGATTTGTCATATTTAAAATTTTTTTTTTTTTTTTTGAATAAAAAACATTTTTTAATAAAGTATCGTTGAAAGTCGAGATGACACTTTGTCAAATAAAGAAAACGTTTGTCAAATAAACAAACAAAGCAAACAAACAAACAAACAAACGAACAAACGAACGAATGAGAGTTTTCAAAATTAAAGCATTAAACGTAACAACATTGATTACTCTTCTTCTTCTGCTTCGCCTCTTCAACTTATTTTATGTTTCAAACGCGAAACATATTTCATAATTCATTACGAAATAATAATAATAATAATAATGATAATAAGTACGACCTGAATTTTTTTTTTTTTAATCTCTCAATAGTTTTTTTTTTTTTTTTTTTTACCCGGTCGTTATTATTATCGTAATAATAAATTAAACTTTTACCGGATAATTTATTTACCGGATCAACAATTTAAAAATTATTATTATTATTATTATTAATGTTTAATTGGAAGACATTTAAAAAAAAAATAAACTGGAACGGAAATTTAAAGCCTCGAAAACAAATCAAATCCAAAAAAAAAGAAAACAACCTTTCATATCTTGAAGACATATTTTAAATGGCGCAATATGGCTCGATAAATAAATTTTAATTAAAAAAACTAAAGAGCTTATGTTTACCTTATGTGACAAACAATGAATTTTTTTAAAAATCTCGCATCTCGGTCATCTTTTTCCTTAATTTTTCCCGATTTTAAATCAACGGGATTCGTTCGTTCATTGATTATTTTTCTCATGAGGGGTTAATTAATTTTAAATCCCCGAATTAATAACGATGCGAGTAATTAATTAATTAATTAATTTACGATTCGGTGGGAAAATAAATTTTTATAATTAATAATAATAATTTTATTTAAAAATGACTCCGGTTTCCGTCGGATTTCATATTTTTCCAAAAAAAAAAAAAAAAAAGGGAAACGTTTTTTTTTGCCAATTAATTTGATTAACGGTCATGTAACCTTTGAACCCTGTAAATCTTTCGTTAATATAAGATTAAATCCGCCATTTTGTTGCGGTTGCGTCAGAAAAATTTTTTTTTTTTTCATTTTTTTAAGGGTAAATTTTTCTCTTTTCCTTTCTTAAATTTATCCATTTATTATGTTTGTTTGTTCATTATCATTATTATCATCATCATTATTATTATTATTATTATAAATTAATCGTTTGCTGTAATTTAAATGCGTTTGCGGTCGGAAAGATAATTTGTGAAAAGTTTTCCTGTTATTTATTTATTTATTCATTAAACGATTTAAAAAAATTTTTTTTATAACGTCGCACATAAAGACTCATTTAATTATAAACAATAACGTTTGTTTCTTTGTTTGTTCATTCCTTCGTTTGTTCGTTTGTTTGTTTGTTAATTTTTTTTCGCTGAATTATAAAAAAAAAAACAAAAAACTTTTGTCGTGTAACAACGTCTTTTTTTTTCTCTTGACTTTTTTTTTTTTTAAACACTTTTGAATTCAAACGTAAAAAAAAATGTCTTGTCACGTTTGGCACAATTTAATTTTTTAACTTGATAATAATGATGATGATGATGATGATAATAATTACGACGGTGACATTTTGTTGACAATTTAAAATTGTCACCGTCAAATTTTTGACGAGTTTTTTTTAAAATCAATTCTCCAAAAAAAAAATTAAAAACATGAAATTAAAACGTTTTTGTTTTTTTTTTTTTTTGTTTAAATATCATTTAAATGTTTAACTTTTATATTTTTTTGTATTAAATACCGTGGGAGCAGAAACGTCATTACATTTGACTTTTACCACGACCGCAAATGACATTTATGACGAATTCGAAACGGCAGCAAAAAGAAAAACAAAACAAAAAAAAAAATTTTTTTTCATTTTACCCAATTTTTTTTTTTTTTTTAAATTTCCGTTTTCTACATCCACGACAGATGTTATTAAAACGCCTCCGTTTTTCCCGTATGAATTATTATCATTATCATTATCATCATCACTACCACGAGTAAAAATTTATTGGGAAAATTTTTTTTATTTTGGTAAACTTATTAAAAAAAAAAAAATTTGATTTATTACTCTATGACTTTAAATCGTTATCGAACGTATGTTACTTTAATTAAAAATTTCGTTTGTTGTTCTAATTTTATTTATTTATTTATTTATTTTGTTTCATATTTTATTAATTTTTTAATTATTAACCGTCCAAAAAAAAAATTAATAAATAAATAAATATCGGTTTGAAAAAATAAATAAATAAAATGACGTCATCGATAAAAAAAATTTGTTTTTCTCTCTTCTTGAGAACGTGTCGCGGAAAGTGTTTTACGATTGTAATAAAAAAATTAAAGTGGCACAAGAAAAAGGAGAAAAAAAAATTTTGAACGAAAGGAAAAATAAAATAAAATAAATGGTAAATTAATATTATTATTATTCGAATGATAAAATTTTTATTTATTAATTATTAATAAATAAATAAATAAATAAAAATTTGCTATACAAACGTTGAAATTCATTATTAATAATTTAATATTAAAAAATTTTCGAATTTAATTATTACTTATGCGTTTATTAGTTAATAAATTATTAATTAATTAACGCATGCGCGTATCGATCGATATTTGAATTATTTATCGATTAATCGATAAATAATTATATTGTTTATTTTTTTTTAAAAGTTTCTTTTTTTTTTAACGACGAGGAAAAAAAATTTTTTTTTTTTCTAACGAATATTTCGTTATCGCTCTACAAAATTTTCCAATCAATCAATCAATCATTCATTCATTCAAGTTTTAATTATATAAATAAAATTTAAAGAAAATTTATTAAAAACAATGAAAACGTGGTTTTAGTTATTTAATTTTCTGTCGAAAATTTTTTTTTTTTAGTAATTTTTGGATGGGAAGTGAATATTTATTAGGTAATAAATAATTAAATAATTTTAACGGTAAAAATTATTTATTATTATTATTATTATCATCATTTTCATCATCATTTATGTATTATTAATGTCGCATATAAATAATTTATGTTTCGAATAATAAAAAAAATTTGTTTATGAATTTACTACGGGTTATTAATAATAACATCGAAGCGAGACATTAATTTATTTTATGTGTTTAATGTTTCTGATGACACGTCTTTTTGTGCCTTTATTGTCTCCGACGTTTTTATTATAAATTATTAATATGGCGGACGTTAAAAACATAAAAAAAATGTTTTTTTTTTTTTAAACCCGCGAGAATTTTTTGAAAAAAAAAAAACAAAACAAAAGAAAAATTTTTTCTTTTGAATCGTTAAAGAAAATTTTTTTTTGTTTTCCATTGTTAGATTGGACAAATGCGTTTATTTTTATTCTTTCCTCTCTCTTTCTCTTTCTCTTGTTTTTCTAGAAAATTAATTTTTTTTTCTCTCTTTAATGGGATTCGCATGGATAAGGAAAATAATAGAAAGACAAAAAAAATTTTTTTTTATTAAAAAAAAAAAACAGTTTGTACGAGGTGTGAAAAAAACATTTGTTGATAAAACCGAAAGAGGATGAGACGGGAAAAGAGAGAAAAACAGAGAGAAAAAGACAAAACGAAATTAATAGGGAGTGAAAGAGAGATAAGGGCAAAAAGAAGAATAAAGAAAAAAAGAATGAGAAAGAGAGAGAAAAACAGAAAAAGGAAAGAAAGAAGAGAAAGACAGTGAGCAATGCAAAAAGAGAAAAGAAACAGATATATATTTATAAATACAGAAAGAAAAGGAAACAACTATATAATATATATATATAGAGAGAGAGAGAAAAAAAAAATTATAAAAAGAGTAAAGAAAAGAGAAAGGCAGAAAAAGGAAAGAAGAAGGAAAGAAAAAAAGAGAGAGAAAACAAAAAAAACATAAATAGAAAGAAAGAAAGAGACAAAAGTAGAAAGCAGAAACAAAAGAGAGAGAAAAAAGAAACGTAAATTCGAAGAAAGAGAGAAAAAAAGAAAGAAGAAGGAAAAAAAAGAGAGAAAAAAAAGAAACGTAAATACAAAAAAAGAGAGAAAAGTGGAAAGAAGAAAGAAAAGAAAGATAAACGTACAAAAAGGAAAGAAAAAAGTGAGAGAGAGAGAGATAGAATGATAAAATTTAAAAAATCAAAAATTTTCTTTTTTTTTTTGTTGTTGTTTATTTTCCTCCATAGAATAAGTTTTCATCGAGGTAGTTTGTAAAATATTTAAAATAATCCGGAATTATTTCCGGTTGTTTCTATACAAACTTTTTTAACATTCAACCTTAAAACTTTTTTTTTTTCCTTTCTTTCTTTCTTTCTCCCCATAATAATATATTTCCTATATTTTGTCGATGGTAAATAAAATATTACATAAATTCTATTATATCTATTATATCTATTATAATTCTATTATATCTATATCATCTATTCTGCTCCCATATAAACCGTTAAAATATTATTTTTAAAAAAAAAAAAAGGTGAGAGGAGGAGAGGGAAAAGGGAGAAAAAAGGGGAAAAGTTTTCCAGGTTTGCAAACTTTTTTTTTATATATATATTCACCATGTCACTTCCTCAATTAAAAAAATTTTTTTTTTTTAATAAATAATTTCGGTTAAAAGAACTCAACAAAATTTATTGCATAAAAAACAATGGAAATAAATAAA